>NW_028281145.1:507500-700000 GCF_059751285.1 Brachycentrus maculatus
AAATTGTCGTTTTATAACGTGGTAATATTTTCCTTTTGAAAATTAAGTGTAAATAATATGTAAAGTGGGTGTATAATAATAAAATAAACAATGTGTTGCTTTTTAATTAAAGTTTATTCTTAATTTATCTTTATAATAATTTTTATATCTATCTATCTATCTATCTATCTGATTCTGACAGTTAATTTTTCCTATCGGATCTCTTTTGTTTAATTCTGTGCGACGCATGCGGCATCTGGTGGTAGAACTGTTTTATGTAGGTACTTTTTGTAAGTACTTAATAAAATGTATAGGTAGGTACCTAGTTATTTTATTACATATATATATATATATATATATATATATATATATATATATATATATATATATATATATATATATATATATATATATATATATATATATATATAAACTTTTTTTAAGATAACGTGGTTTGCAAGAGGACGACTCAATTGTGTTCGATCAGCTGACTTGCAGCTTGCAGTTTTTTCACGCTCATTGAGCGGAATGTTATACATCTGTACTTCAGCTTATGTTCCAGCAGCAAATTAATGTAAACAATGGAATGAAGTCACCTTCACGGTCAAACGACTTTATAAATTAAAACTCGCTTACCTATATATGTATTATACATACACTTTATTTTTATATGTAACGATACGTACATATGACATTAAATACCATAGTGTAAATACGGATGTTATTGTTGATTATCCTATAAATAACAATAGTTAAATTTACACAGGATTATGTTATGTCCGCCTCCATATTGTATTAGTAACTAACTACCTTTGTCTGCTATTCTGGAGGCCCCGGGTCGATTCCCAAGGGAGTAAAGATATATGTGTTTTTTTCTCTTATATTTATTTAATATTTCCCTGGACTGGTACCTGAAGCGTAAGGCTGATCACCTTGGCTTCATAAAACTATGGTTCAACTTGTGTTGTATAAATCTGGTGCAATGGGTACCTTTTGCACCACTGCATATGAAGAAAAGATGTATGACATTTACACCTATGAAGATAGGTGAAATAGTATGAAAATCCAGAATTATGATTGAGAGGTTAATTTCATATATCTGTAAATAAACATGTATATATTTAAATGTTTTTATATAAATATATATATATATATATATATATATATATATATATATATATATATATATATATATATATATATATATATATATATATATATATATATATATATATATATATATATATATATATATATATATATATATATATATATATATATATATATATATATATATATATATATATATATTTATATACATATATATATATATATATATATATATATATATATATTTATATATATATATAAACATTATAATACAGATTTAACTATTATCAATATGATGAGATAGAAAATGATTATTAATTTTTCTTTTAAATGTAAAACGTTTATTTATAAAACACAATTTAACACATATATCATTAAAAAAGGGGAAAAAACATCAAAGCACAATTTTCGAAAAAAAAGTAGGCCAACGATATTTTCTCGTTTTCTTAGAATTTATATTGTAATTGAAGACAGAAATATGTAACTTTCGTAAAATTGTATATTTATGTAATATGTTCAATTTCATAGCGTAGACAAAAATAAGTATAAAATTTATAGCAGTGTTTTTACTTTTGAATTAATTTTATTTTTTAAATGGAATTGAATAATTGTACTTATTCGTAAAATCTAGGAGTGTGTGACCATTCCAGGAGTCCTTTTTTTCTCTCTAAATTTGAGCAAAAATCATCAACAGAAATTTTTCAGTCTTGAAAAACCCCAGAAAATTTAACATTATGTTATGTCTCCCCCAAGTCGACGAAAATTGAATACTGAAAATTAGTAATAAAAATGTGGATTAAATCTCCAGTAGCTGACGACATTTTTTTGACTTCGGCCTCGCCAAGCATTTGCATCTGGGCTCTTGCTAGGTAGGTACTGTCCGTTCATATTTATTTTACCTCTGATTTATTTTATTTATGTTCATATTTATTTTACTTTTTACATATTTATACTATACATATTTGTACATATTTATTTTATTTATTTTCAACTTTATTTTACCTCTGATTAACAACTAGATGTAAAATAACTGTAGATTCACAGTGCGTTATTTATATGCATTTATTTGTAATTCCTTAAATCATTTTTTCAATTCCGTAGTGTGGAAGTTAGCACGTTTGACTACCGTTATTATAGTTATTTTTCACTTTAATATTTATTAATTACTATTGAAGAACTAGAACCTTCTTTTAATTGACCACCTTCATTTAATCTTAAATAGTGCTCTGTGTGCCATTGGTTGGAGATTAGAGTAAGAATAAAAAATACAAATTTTGTGAAAAATATTTTTTTAACGAAACTGGTTACTAATTAGTTTTCTCATTTGTCTTTTGGGTCCAAGGAAGAAAACTCGTTCGTGTTCATGCAAATAGCAAATTTCTTGGTAAGCTCACTCGACAGGTTTGCCATTAATCACTTCTAAATTTTAAGCCATCGTATTAGATAGATACTAAGATACTGAGTTGTTTTTTTATAGACTTATATACACATACCGAACTGCCGCGAGCTCTTCGGCGAATGCCTTTTATAGGAACATGAACTAAACGAAGAAATAGATCGATTTTTTTTTGCCGGGCGGCATTAAGAATGGCGCTTAAATGAGGAGATATTTCCAAATACCTATTATGTGTAATTGAAAAATTGAGAAAAATAATGTTTGCAAACAAAATATTCAATTAATATTTAAACTACCAACTTCGCTTCGAAACCTGTTAACGTCATATGAGTTAAGTTATAATAAGATATAAAATGATTTTATAAGAAAAGAAAATATTACCTACAGTAGCAAATTTTTAAAAAATTAATTAAAAATGACTCAAGAATATGCAACATTATCGAATCTATATTTAAAAAGAAACTAAAATACAAATTTCATAAATTGATTTTTTTTCATAATTTGTACCATAAATTAAAAGTACGTATCATCTTCTACAAAAACCAAAATCTTGATGTGTTGAAATTAACAAAAAATTGGTAACTTTTGCATTTTAAAAATTGCACTGATTCAGCTATAATAATATTTTAAAAAATGGTATGAAATCTATTTTAACATTTTTTTATTATTTCGAACCTTCATTAAAAACAATATTTAATAATAATAAAAAACATTACGAAGATGGTTTTGAATTAACCTCCTCAAATATGTATATGAATAAACTTTTCACATCACATGACTGAAGATCTACAATAATAATTAATGTCAATGCCGTGCACTTCTTAAATGGAACATGCTGTAAAGTAAACAAACGTTTAACATCGGATTTGAAAATAAATTAAAAATGACACGTTGTGTATATTATGATTATGGTACCATACATTGTTACGCCCCCAAAATGCTTGTTTCCATACCTCAGAGTTGTTTTGAAGATTCTAGAATCAGATTATTGACCAATAAACGAATAACAAAAGACAGGAAAATAAATAATGAATAATTTAAAGGATAATGAATTGAAAATAATTGTTTGTTTCCCTTAACCAATAAATAAAGAGCGTATTATAATAAAACGAAGGAATGGTTTTATTTTTTTTGTTTGTTTGTTTATATGCCGATTGTTTCAACACCTGAGGACAATTTGTTCAAAAATGACTCATTGCTCCCACTCCATTCAAAATAATACTAATTGTTGCACAAATTAATGAAGAGAATTGAACCGTTGCAAACATGGAAAAATATAACTTTTATATGTTATGTTTTGTTGGTATCTAAATTTATTTATATTTTTTCTAAACCCGAATTTCATTTTAGTTCAACGTCCATTCAATCTATTATTTGAAAAAGATAATTGAACAAAACAAGGATTTTATATTTTTGAATTTATTAACTACATTGTTGATCACAAGTAGACGCTGATTTATCACCGGATAGTTGATATATTGACTTTTTAAACTCCAAATTTCGACGACAGTATGGTGACCCCTTATTTCGTTTACATTTAAGTCAATAAATAAATAAGTACTGTAAAATTATGGAAAATGAAACATAAACATGTTATCTTAAGCAAGAGCGTACTGATTTTAGTTTTTATTTAAAATATATAAAAATAGTCGAATAAATATCGCATTTCATTTGACGGCGAATGTCGTTTAAATGGTATATCTTTTTTTAAATTCCAATGGTGGAACTAAATATGTACCTTTCCTAGTGGCTTCAACCTACTCTCATATTTCCTATTATGAACTTGTTCATGAAAATCAAACTACATTCTTATCAGTTGGCATAACGATACAGAAAATTTGAATAAAAAATATTTTGAATAGAAAATCTTGAGTTAAACAATTTTGATGGTTTAAAATTTTTAAGATTTTTTTTTGTGAAATATTCACGTTTGTAAAATATGTTCTAAAAATATTATCGTACCATATATATATACATTATACAAAACTGCATAACTTAGTAGATTACTACAAATAAAATATAATATTTTAAGATCAGAGATTCACCAAAATAAACAGCAAAATATAAGCATAATTTTCATATATTTTGGTAATCTATTTTTTTTCGTCCGCCACCGTGGTGTCATGGTCAGCGTATTTCGCTACCGTGCTGGAGATCCCGGGTTCGATTCCCAGGGGGGGGGGTGAAAATAAATATTCGTGATTTTACACTGTAATATTTATTTACCCTGGACTGGTTCCTGAAGCGCAAGAGGGATCACCTTGCCTTCATGTAAGTAATGATCAAGATAACACTACGTCAATCGACGCAGTGCCTTATGCACCATTGGGTGCGGATAAGGGTTATAAGTAAGTATTTTTTTTTAATACGTAATTTACCAGAAAAAAATATTAATTTTTTCGTGGATTTTCGTTACAAGATCAAATTTTAAAAAAGGTAACAAAATATTTTCACACGGATTGCAATTAAGTTGTTGACACCCGCGGATCATCACCCGTCGCCCACTTCCCGGCGCTCTGTCCCTTTAATTTACACCTTTATCTCACCCACCGAAGCTGTCATCACGTACCTAATTAGCTTTAAGTGCAGCGCGATGTGCAATTAAGTATACACACGACGTGACCTGTAACTGTGTCATCCGAAAAATAAAACAACATGTTCAAACAGCAAAGTTATTCATGATATTATTCTATATGCATGTGGTATTCAGCGCACGTTACAATTTATCAGCAACTAAGGAATTTGTAAACATGACTTGTTGGTTAAATAAATATATTGAGATTTTTTCAATAAATATAACAAAAAACCTTCGATTTGTATGAAAATATCATTAACCACAGGAAAATTTTTCATTTGCGCCATAGAGTATTTTTTTACTTATATAATTTATATTTGAAGCACTAACTTTGTGATTTCCCATTCTATAATTAAAATGTAACTTTGTTTTAAAATCACTATGAATATTTTATTATAACTTAATTATAATGTCTACCGGTTGGCTTCGAATTATAATTAAGTAATAACAAAATATTTGTAGTGGATTTAAAACAAAGTTACATTTAAATTATATTTTTATTTAAGTTTTACTTGGTGAATACCACTATTTCTTAAAATCTATTGCGACACGTGTTTCGATGCATTGCGCATCATTTTCAAACATCCTATGTGAAAATGATGCGAAATGCATGCAAATATATTTTAAGATATGATTGTATTTACCAAGTAAAACTTAAATGAAAAATGGCAAAATATTACCACAACTGCCGAATCAACTAATGAAAAAAATTAAATTAATTTACAACATTTTGAGTGGATCCTAATACTTGTTCGCAAATCTGGATTATCTCCAATTATAGGAGTCAATTTTCAAATATTTTTTTGACATCTCATCAAAAATGAAGAAGAATATGTTACACGTGTGTAAAGTGATCACTCAAACCAGCCTATGACGGTCGTCAGCCCCGTAAATGACTTCCATATTCTTCTTCATCTTTGATGAGATGTCAAAAAATAATATGAAGTTTAAATCAAATTTAAGGGAGTAACAAAAAATATCTTCATTGAAAATGTTTAACGTACTCAAATGGAATCGTTGAGAAGCCGAACCCAGGATCTGTTGGATGGTAGTCAACATGTTCGTAAATATTTTTATATGAATGATTTTTTTCCTAACAGTTAACAATAGTAGCGAGGCCTCATCGGCTCAGTCGTCTGATTAAAGTTTATGGATGCCTTACTTAGTTACTCACTTAGTCTTAGAGTGGTGTGGTTGTCAATCATGGGTAGAATGGTGAATGTTGCACGTGTGTAAAGTGATCACTTAACAAGCCTTCGACAAGTCAAAGGCCCTGTAAATTCCCAGACTTCCATATTCTTCTTCATCTTTGTTGAGATGTCAAAATGTAACCTTACTTAAAATTTATTTTCAATAAATAAGATCATTATCAAGCATGATATAAAGTTCTTTTTAATATACCTATATTAAAGTTTGTCCGCCTGCGCAGTGTAATGGTCAGCACGTTTGGTTACCGTTCTAGAGGTCACAAGTACGATTCCCAGGGGGGGGGGTCAATTAAATATAAGTGATTTTTTCACTGTAATATTTATTCATTATTACCCTGGACTGGTACCTGAAACCGAGGAGTAATCACCTTTCCTTCATGTGTTAATGATCAAGATAACACTGCGTTTATATGATGCAGTGCCCTATGCACCATTGGGTGCGAATAAGGGTAGAAGAAGAAAAAGTTTATAAACAGTGTATCTACCTATTTAGTTTTAAGTTAATGAAGTTTTACTCTCAAAGCAAACCTCTGTCGCTTTATTTTGGATATTCGCCTATGTTGGCCAGTAGATTTACAGACCACTGGCCCAGAGGTATGATTTGTCGTACCGCTAATTTTCAAGGACAAGTCAATTCACGTCCAAGATTGTCTTAATTTGATTATAAAATCACTATCTTCTATACTCATAGGTAAGTATCTTATTTCAAACAATCCATGCCCTAAATAAATAAAGTTTTATTTTTTTTTTCCAAAAATGTTAATAAAATTAGTATATAACCACTCACCGAGATTTTTACGTCTACCGGTTTCGAGACGTACCCGTCTCTTCGTCAGGACAATCACTAACACAGCATGCAAACAATACTACCCTTCACCACCATAGCACCATTTACACACTCAAAACTACACAAATTGTCTAACACATGCGATTTTTGGTCGACCCGAAGACCAACATGCACTATAGTTTTCAATACAGACATGCGTTACGAGCCGAGGTTAAACGTATATTTACCTCGGCTCGTAACGCATGTCTGTATTGAAAACTATAGTGCATGTTGGTCTTCGGGTCGACCAAAAATCGCATGTGTTAGACAATTTGTGTAGTTTTGAGTGTGTAAATGGTGCTATGGTGGTGAAGGGTAGTATTGTTTGCATGCTGTGTTAGTGATTGTCCTGACGAAGAGACGGGTACGTCTCGAAACCGGTAGACGTGAAAATCTCGGTGAGTGGTTATATACTAATTTTATTAACATTTTTGTAAAAAAAAATAAATAAGTAAAAATGACTAACCACAAAGTAAATGCTTTAAATATTAATAATATTGAGAATAAATAAAGTTTCGTAATTGGTGGCATGCAGGCTTGTATTCATGATATTACGAGTATTATCTAATCGACATTTGGATCAACACTGTACAATATACGTAGTAAACAAACATGTTTTTTGTAAGTCATCATCACACAAGGAAGTTTACCCGCAATATAATATGTACATAGTACATTCATGAAGCCTTTTAATATATACGATTTACTCGAATTAAAAAAATACATATACATATTGAATTACTTTGATTCATTTTGTATATTTAAAGCATTGTTTACTTTATTTATTTATTTTATTTTATTTGTTCGGGAATTGCAAAGCTTAACATTTAAAAAAATATATATAATAAAAAATAGTTACATTTAAAAAAAAATAAGGCAAATTTACAATTCCACATTTATGTTATAATAACTATTAAAACATTAAGACATAAAAAAATATATTTAAAAAAGAGTGGGGGTGTGTGTGTGTGCGAGGAAGGGAGTAAAAGGGTAAGGGTATGGTATAAAAAATAGATTTGTAGTAAGGTAATATAACATTCTCCTTATCATTCATCGTTCACTTTGTGAACAATGAATGATAAGGAGTGAATGAATACAAAAGTGAACGATGAACGATAATGAGTGTTACTTTGATTCACCCCAGTATACCCAAAAGCAATCAACAAATTTAGCAATATCTGTAAAAATATTTAATATTGGGATTTCTCGTACCAAGGCAAAAGAGCGTTTTTTCGAAATGAATATCGAATAATATATGTTAAAGTATGTCTTTAAATAAATTACTTTTTTCAATGAGCTCTCAGCTTGAGATGAAGCATCTATCGTTTTTATACGAAAGGAGATGTAAGTCTGAGCATCCCAGGGCTTCTGACCTGGCTTAAGCGATCACACTTGTGTAACGTTCACCATTCTACCCATTATTGAACATCCGTATTGTATTATTTTTTAAAGATGTATTGTATGTGCAATGTTGATATATCATTCGAAGGGTGACTAATCCAGTATTGAATAAAATAAATAATAATAAATTGTCAATTATTTTTAATTTATTTTGGCTCACTATTGATACTTGTAAATATCCACATATCGCTCATTTGGTACATCAATGGCGTAATTATACTTTTAGAAATATTACAGGATATTCCATTCAGGCGTTGTACCAATAGAAATGACGCCATTTTACTCAATTCTACAATAATCTCGCAGCATTTCACCACAAAATCAATTCTGTCAATGTTTCTCCCGATATAGCCTTTCCGCACATTTTGACAAGTTTAACTTGTTTTAAAAAGAAGTGTAATTACGTCATTGTTGCACCAAAAGGGCGATATGCATATTTAACATACCCAGTAATGAACTATAGACCTATTTTATTTATTGTTTCGGCATTAACTTTGTGGTAAGACATGTTACAATGATTAAAGAAAACACTTCGTTTTTTACCACTTGAGTTTTATTATAGACTACATGTTTCAGAAGTTAAACTTCCATCATTCAGGTCTGTATAATAACTAAAATATAAAATGTAAAATTGTTCTATAAATAAGGAAAGGGGAAAGTAAGTAAGTAAGTAACTCCGTTCCTTGACTAACCCCTTCCCCTTACTTTCCCCTTTCCTTATTTATAGAACAATTTTATATTTTATATTTTAGTTATTATGCAGACCTGAATGATGGAAGTTTAACTTCTGAAACATGTAGTCTATAATAAAACTCAAGTGGTAAAAAACGAAGTGTTTTCTTTAATCATTGTAACTATAGACCTATTTCTAAATTATAAGGTTTTAATATTTAACTTCTAATTAATGCTATAAATGAAACCATCAGATGTGCATGATAATTGCATTACGTAGTAAGTAATTAAAAATGAGAATATACAGTAATTCTGAATAAATAAGGATGTTTTTTTTTTAAATCTGTCTGTGTTACTTTATGAAATTGGGGCAAAGTAAGTGGTTTCGAACAATGTGCGAAATTTCCATTCGCCCATACATATTTCAGCTGATTTTGTTTACCTTTTGGCAGTTTTACCGTAACATCGTCTTCAGCTGTGCCAATAAAGTTATCGTATTTAACTAGGGCTATAATCAGAGCCTAGTGGTGTATTTCATTCAACACTATGAGCTTAATTTAATATAAAAGCATTAATGTATCGCTATTCACTAAATTTTAATCAACAAGTCTTCCGTTCGCTATTTCTATATAGGCTAATGAACTCGGATTCATTCATAAATTAGCCCAAAATATCGCGGTATTTCATTCTCTTGTATCAAACGTCTAATTTTATTTCAACCGATGTTTACCTCAACATTTTATGTACGGATTAATATAAAACACATCTTTTACGCATTTTGAGAATATCGCTATGAATGTTTCAAAATCCTTTCATTTTGTAAACACAAAATGGAAGATTGGTACACTGATGAATATGTGGTATGTTTATAATTATTTTTCGTTTTAAAAGTAAGTATATAGTATATATGTAGGTGCGTGATGACTTGAATGTATTATTTAGTAATTCAATTGTACTTCATTAATCAGAAATCATACTTACGTTTCATTTATAACCACTATTCCCGACCCTTATCCGCTCCCAATAGTGCATAGGAAACTGCATCAAAATTATATACTCAGAATTTCATCGTTTATTACATAAAAACAAAGTGATGCCCTCTGCACTTCATTAATAAAATTGATGTATTAATTTTTTTCTAATTATATTTTTCTTTCAATAAAATATGCCAAGTTCTCTGATGAAATTGACATTTATCTAAAACTTTTTAATACTAAGTTATAAATTACATTTCACTGTGTTGAATATTAAATCAACAGTTTATTTCAGTAGTGAAGTAGTAAGCGTGTTTTTCTATAGTGCTGGAGGTCCCAGTTTTAATTCCTAGTTTTAATAATAAAAGGGAGGTTAGAATATTAGTTATTTTCACTCTCATGTTTATTTTTATCACCCTGGACTGTACAAGAAGCGCGGAACAGATCATCTTGTCATTATACACTAAACAATCAATATAACACTGCATCGATACGCTTCAGTACTCTTTGCACTAATGGGTGCGGATAAGGGTTAGAATAGTAAATATAAAATACATATATGAAGTATAATTTTATTTTTAATATTTCTGTGATCTTTAATAAATACAGTATTGAAAACATTCTAGCCTGTATTCTTATAGCATCATCATGCCGCGAATATCTTTGCGACTTGTACGAGGATTTGGGTTGTTCAACGTATGGGGAGCTGAAGAGGGTGGCAAAAACAGACCGGAATAGCAGAGAAGGCGTTATTTGCTGCTGCAAACCAATCTTTAAGATCGAGACCACAGAGAGAGAGAGAGATATAGGCTAATATACAGTACAACATTTTGAGTGTGTCCAAATACTTGTTCAAAAAATCTGGATTATCTCCAATTACAGGAGTTATATTCAATAAAAACCTTCTTTTCATCTCACCAATAGATGTCTCTAGTGAAGTTCTAGTGATTCAAGAATAATGTTTCAAAATTGGTTCATATATATAGAACTTCCAAGAATTTGAGTAGTGTGGTTGTCAATAATGGGTAGAATTGGTGAATGTTACACGTGTGTAAAGTGATCACTTAAAGATCACCAGCCTATGACGGTCGTCAGCCCCATAAATGCCCAGACTTCCATATTCTTCTTCATCTTTGATGAGATGTCAAAAAATAATAAAATATACAATAATTCGCATACATCAGATGAATGCATATGTCCGAAATAAGCTTCGTTTGATCTGAATAACCCATAAAATATGTAGGGACATACCTCTACCGTTGAAAAAATCCCAAATTACTATTTTACGAAAATATTGCAAAATCTTTAATTTAAATACTTTGACCCACTATAACGCTTAAATAATAATAGTTATAAAATAAAAAGATTTCTTATTTTGTGTACTTAATTATTGCTATTATATAATGCAAAATTCATGTTGCTGATAAAACTGGCGCCATTCATTGGAATAGTAATATTTTCCTGACCTCAGAACTATAATTCACCAATAATAATAAACATGACACATCTATGTTCTCGATCTAATGAAATGGCAAAATTCAAGGTACATGCTTTTAGTTCAGACGCGCTTGATACCCGCTTAATAGTCTTGATACATTAAAAGTAATTAAATGACCGACAAATCATTTTTATCGCGATGTTATTTTCGAATTAATTCGGTTATCTCTTGAAACCAAATATCGAACTTGTTTAGATATATTCTTAACTGTGCCTTTTTTGAATACTTGTCTAGTAAGATACTACATACTATGTTATACCATACTCTGCAAAGTTTAATAACATCATTAAAAAAGTCCAAAATTGTGTTATCGAAATCTTCTAAAATTTTCAATTTTTATCGCAGTAGAAATTGACACAAATTCCGTTCTTTTAAAAATACGTGGTTTTTACGAAAAATTTTCTTAGGGTTTTCTGGTTAATTTATATATCCTTCTTACAGATAAGATCTTAAAATTATAAAAAAATTAAATGCCTCAAGTTAATAGGAATAAAACACACACACAAAATAAAAATAAAACAATACAAATAAATTATATCACTCACAAGCATAAACAATAAATAATCAGTAAAAGTCCCTCTGCAAGCACAAAAGCTTAGACTATTTATTTTAGAGAAATGAGTAACTAATTTTTAGATTGCCAAAAGTAGAAATGTCTAAAAAATTTGATACATAATTTTAAAAAAAATGTTGCAACTATATTAAATAAATAAAACATTAAAAAATGTCACTAATGAAAGCGGAAATATTTTAAACATTTATTGTTGTTATTCTAAGTACGATATATGTAATTCTAAGTAAGATATATGTAATTCTAAGTAAGATTCATGTAATTCTAAGTAATATATATGTAATTCTAATTGAAAGACTACCATATAAAAATTACATCACAATTATTCAGACAAATTGCTTTCTTGAGTTTACTTAATTGGCGAGATTCAAGCCTTCAAAGCTTCTTTCACGGTCCAACTACATCACAGCACGCGGCGCCTGTCTAGAAGCTGGAGACTAAAAAATCAGACTTCCGTGTTTACGCCATTCAATCCCGTATTCCTGTTTCTTTGTTATTGGCGTTGAATGCTGAAGGATGTCGTTCCTTGATTCGTTTAGTAGGCGCAAGAGTCATTAATGGCGCCATTCAAACAGAACCTGTTAACTCCGTTTACAATTTTTAATATCTGAATATATGAAAACTGGAGAGGAATTCTCTTTTTTGGAGAGGAATAACCTAAAAAGTATTATGATATGTTAGATATAGAAATATATTTAGCAAATGAATTGAGTTATAATATTTTATTGTAACTTTATTAAATAAATAAAAATAATAATATAAAAAACCTTGGTGCATACATTCGATACTGCTAATATCGGGAAATATATGCCCAATTTATCGTGTATATGGATATATGTTTGTCCTGACAGGGTTTCTGTAAATTTTTCAACTGTTATTGACCCAAATTGGTGACGCTGTAAACGAGTGCAATTTTTTTTCTCTGGAATCGATGGACCAAATGACAATTATGTTTCGCATGCTTTCATTGCGAAAACGAAACGGAATGATGGAAAAATTTATTTATTTACACAGAAGTTTGCAAAACTAAAAACAAAATGACACATAAGCACTAAAATAATCTTTCATTTTGTACTATTTTTAAATAAATAATCACTTTTTAAATTGTACTTATTTTCATTTTTTTACTTTTTAATTCAATAATAACATTTAGTAAATCTTTCATAAACATTTATTACTAAATACTCTACATTTATACTTAAGTTATAACGTACAATTTGACAGTAAATTAATAATAACATATTGTAAGTACAATGTCCGCCTCCGTGGTGTAATGGTTAGCGCGTTTAGCTACCGTGCTGGAGGTCCCGGGTTCGATTCCCAGGGGGGTCGGATAAAAATAAGTGATTTTTTCACTCTAACATTTATTATATATTACCCTGGTACCTGAAGAAGAGGGCTGATCACATTTCCTTCATGTGTTAACGATCAAGATAACACTGCGTTTATGTGATGCAGTGCCCTATGCACCATCGGGTGCGGATGAATATTTGAAGAAGTACATATTCTACACTATTAAAAAATTTAATTAAAAAATCCTGTATTTGAGAGAAAGTATTACTAATATCCATCACTAGTTCTTAGAGGATGATAATGTTTTTGCGTACTTTCCCAAAACGGTAAGGAATTTTACTGATGCGCATATATAATATATGCAAGTATGTCTGAGTTTTTTATCTCATTATGACGTATCAAGTGATGATATCCGTCATATTTTTCCTTTATTGTTGTGGTTTCCTTTTCGTTCATATAGGTAGTGATTCACAATTGAATTAATGGTGATTAAATCATCACAATTTGATTCTATCACCAATTATCCCACACGTAGCAATTTGGACCCGGGCATTTAAAGAAAATAACCCAGTTATACTGAAACATCCATCATATTATCGCGATTGTAACTAGTTGGCCGGTAGCCAACGCAATCATTTAACCCATTTATCTTAATATTTCCCTTTCCTTATTGACGTTAACTCTATTCACCAAATACATTATTCTGCACCATAAAATGTTAAATTGTTACAAATGCATATTATATCTAATGTGTTTCATACTGTATAAATTTTTCTGATCCCTATCCGCATCAGTGACGCATATGTGTAATTAACATGATCGTTTTTATATAAGGTAAAGTGATCAGTCTTGTATTCCGATTATTTTAATCTTATAATAGTATACATGTTAATGGATGAAGATGGCGTAAATGAAGTAGCTCGATGTTAAGAATGTTAGGTAAAGGAAACGGAGGGGGGGAGAATCAGTAGGTTACCATTGACTAAATGGGAAAAAATAAAATGTCTAGGATATTCGGTCGCATACTGGTACTTGTACCATCTTAAATCGTATAAATTGAAGAAGCTTTTGCTATCCGTTTTTTTTAATTCTTCTTCTTCTTCTGCGCGTGTCATGTCGGTTCCCCCTGACTGATCACATGAGAAAAGCTGTCCTTATCTTGGGGAGCTCTAAACAGCGCCTTGAGGGTTCTGATATTTAGAGCTACCTAACCTAACGCCTAAGTAACTCTAAAAGTAATCTAGCTACGGCTTTTCTAACACCGCTTTTCATGTTCCTACTTAGGCTCCAACTTAATACGTTTTGTATTATATTCCCAAGTTACGTAAATGTATACTTTTTAGTTATATGATTTTATTTAAGTACATAAGTACTAGGTATTTTACCTTTGACTTAAATAATTATCCTTATTTACACATGTCCACAAATATATAATTGTGTTGTCTGGATTATATATAATATTTTTGGTATATTTCTTTAATAAGATAATTTTTTCCCACGCATGAATTTGGGATTAATTTATTATTTCACGTTTTGCCTTTTATTTAAAAATAAATTTATGAATATATCATTCAATAACAATTATTCAACCATCTATCCGTAACAGAAAAGATTGACACAATAAATTGTTATCTTCGAAATTCTTCTGATTTGATCTAAAATTTCTTCCACACCTCTAAGTCTGTTTTGGTCTCTTTATTTTCAATAATGTTTTATTTTTTGTTCACAGTTACAACATTATGCACACCTGTTTTAAAAATACATTAAGATTTTTTGCATGTATAAATAGTTTTATGAAAAATACAAAATAGTGCTTTTTCAATTTTGTACTGACATTTTTTGGTGGAACTGCATTTTATATAATAAAATAACGACTATGTAATTTGTTGCACATAAATTTTATTTGACCAGCAACCGGGTATCGTCGTAACCGACATAGTCATACTGGTGATGTCGGTTAGGACGAAACCCGATTGCTGGTCAAATAAAATAAATGTGGAACAAATTACTTAGTTGTTATTTTATTATACAAAACAGTGATTACTAAGAAGCTTTTAAATTTAAAATTTTGACATTAACCTTCACGTGTTCACTAAATATTTACGAAGAAGATTTAATTTTATTTTTTATGAAGGTGGTGTCTATTACAGATTACAGGTATCCAATATATTTTTTTCATAATATATTCATTTAATAAAATCCAAATTCAGCAAAATTGGCAAAACAACAATGCCTTGTGGCCTCCTATTTGTTAAATCATTTATTTACTATATCACGTGATCTCCAGGGCCGCATTAGAAACAACAATTCTAAGTCCAAAACTAAAATGTAAGCTAACAAATAATTTAACCCATTGCTCTGTACGCAATATTTATTCTAATATTTCAAACTTGAATTCCTATGAAAGATGCTTTAAATTGATCCAATTTAAATTATTGTTTTAAACCTGTGAATGGAATTTATGTTTTTATTAAATAAATACAATCGGTAAATACTAAAAACAATTAAATATATATTTTATATTAGGTTTTGATATTTCAAGTTCAAGCTGTGGGAAGAAAAAAACATGGAAGATCAATAAAAACACACCTTAACTCTTAGTTAATAAATGCATCACGCACAACAAAATACGATACTGATATTTTTTTAACATATCACTATCTAACTAACCATCACGCCGCTCCTCGCAGGGGTATGCAGAGAGAATAGAATGCCACACCAATCTGTCTTTGCACACAATCTTCGCTTCTTCCACATTCATACATTTTCTCATACATACACGCCGATTATTCCGACTCCTGACATGACCACTTTCAAGTATTTGAAATACTTCACTATGCCGAGTTTTCCTCGGTCTTCCTCTGCTTCTATAATCAACCACATTCGTCTCATAAATTTGTATAACTATCCTTTTTTCATTCAATTAATTCACATGCTCGAACCATCTCACCACACCCTTCTTAATTTTATCGATAATGCTCAGCCTTTCATTCTTTCCTTATTTCAACATTCGAAGATCTATCATATATATATATATATATATATATATATATATATATATATATATATATATATATATATATATATATATATATATATATATATATATATATATATATATATATATATATATATATATATATATATATATATATATATATATATATATATATATATATATATATATATATATATATATATATATATATATATATATATATATATATATATATATATATATATATATATATATATATATATATATATATATATATATTTATATCGTTTTGCTGCATATTCGTCTGAGGGACGTTTCTATTCACTTCAACTGCATTCAGTCTATTTTCATCCTTCTTTTGCCAACTCCATGCTTCGCTTCCGTACATTAGGGTTAGAATCAGAACTCCGTTGTGTACTGCCAGTTTAGCTTATCATACAACGTTTATATATTTTTACATAAACTCTCTGATTTTCATTTTTAGTATGCCCTAATTGTTATTCTGCCGATCCGGAGCTGGTTGCGTCAGTCCGCCAGTGTCAGACTGTCGCGGCGCCAGAGTGGGCGATTGTGACAGGTAAATGCCAATACCATCGTCCAATATTGACATATTAATTGACATCATTCCATTGGTTACCATTCACCATGAGATAAATTTCACCTATGCTTAATACGAGTACCTATTGAACTCGCAAAACACTATTGTAATGTGATGATTTTTTTTCTTCTACAACAGTTTCTAAGACGCATTAGGCATGTATATGTCAATAATAAACCTGTAATTTTTGTATGAATACGGACATTACATTTTTACAGAAATTATTTGATTAGTTTATCAACAGATATTTTGTATAATGACTTCGCGATTAGATTGAAAATTAGCACAAATAAGCATTTTCTTAAATATCAGGGAACCCATATCGCTCACTTCTTTCAAGAACGTCAAAAATAAAAAAAACTTGATTTTTCAGAAGAACGTTTTTAAATTTTAAAAATATAATACAATGTTTTAAAAATAAATATCAAGCCACTTACTGAACTTTTCACTGTGCAACAGATCTTTTTAGGTAAAACATGAGGGTTTTTTCACCATTTGAAAAAGATTTAGTTTGTTTAAAGAAATAATTAAACAATACCTTTTCTTCAAAATGCAATAACAAAACTTTCCGTCCTGTAGCGGGTAAATATCAGGCTAAAAATAAGCTTCTTTTGCTGGGATATAGAACATTTTCTGGGCATTCCGAAAACACGCACAACTGAAAATTAACGATTTTTGATTTATGACGTTCTTGAAAGGAGTGAGCGATATATTCCATACATTTTTTAAACTCCTTATCTTTCAATAACCCTTTTCTTTTCCAAATCATATACTTAGTTTGAAGAAAAACTTATTTAAATGAAAAACGTTGTCAAATTTTATGTTTTAATTTTCAAATCAAACACAGAATTTTTGAGTTCACAAAGTTGTATTTTACTGTCAAAAAACACATATAAATTAGTATTTTGGCTACTTATGGCATTTTCAAACGAATGTGAGATTAAATGGACTGACGGTCCTTAAATAGTTATACAATTCAGTTTCTTCAGTTAGTCCATTTTATCTTCAAATTTGTTTAAAAATTGTCATAACTAGGCGAAACAATTGTCATAATTTTAATTTTCATGTGTTTTTTTACAATAAAATAATATAGTAGACTCGAAAAATCTGTGTTTGATTTAAAAATTAGTACATATTATTTTTTGACATCTCATCAAAGATGAAGAAGAATATGTAAGTCTGGGCATTTACGGGGCTGACGACCGTCATAGGCTGGTTTAAGTGATCACTTTACTCACATAAACATAACATTCACCAATGCTTGTTGTAGATTACTACATAAATTAAAATGGAGTTCTACGAATAAAACGCCAAATCAATAAATACGTTAAATCAATAAATACTCGGGTTTAGAGAAAATTAAATTCTTAAACATTAATTGTAAATGTGCCTTTGGCACGAAAAACCCAGTGAGGATATATTATTGTAATAAATAAATAATAAAACCATAGGACACTGTGTCTAGGACACTGTGTCATATAAACGCAGTGTTATCTCGATCGTTTACACATGAAGGAAAGGTGATCAGCCCTCCGCTTCAGGTACCAGTCCATGGTAATATTGAATAAATATTACAGTGAAAAAATCACTTATATTTATTTTACCCACCTTGGGAATCGAACCCGGGACCTCCAGAACGGTAGCCAAACGTGCTAACCATTACACTACGGAGGCGGACGATATTATTGTAAATAAATATTTTTTTGTTATCTCAAAATATTTACCCTATTTTTCTGTGATTCTTTTTGATTCCTTCTCGATGCTACGTATAATGTGGGCGATATGACCCGACGCCGACGCCTACTATCGGAATTTGCACCATTTAATTTGAAATAATATTATTAATTTCCTGACATACATTCCTACGATCAAACATCACTACGTTCTGACGTATCGAAGCTGGTATTTGTGTTTTCAACATTACCGTATGTTTTCAGGATTTTTTCATTCTTCTGCTTATTTTCATAACTGAAATAGGGTACATGCCAGAAACAGAATGCAATATTTGGGTCATATTGTCATGTATACCGAAATTAATCATAATAAATTTTATATACAAGTAAAGTTTGTTGAATCATGCTTATTGGCAATCGTTAAAAAATGCGTTTTTAAAATTAATTCAAATTTGGTGTAATGTATGTATTTCGATAAAGTGTATCATTTTTTAAAAAATTTTATTTACATTAGTTTTTTTTATAATTTTCGTGAAATATATATTCATAATTTTAAGTAGGATTAGTTCAAAGCTATGACTGTTTTGCCTCGTCAGAGCATTTTAAAATATCTTAAATTTAATATACAATATTTCATAAAAATAATAGTTGTTTGACATTTTGACACAATTTTTGGTATACTATTTTTTTAAATAACTGTTATAATACAAAAAAAAGGCTATAAATTATTTATTATCGAGACGTCTGTTTCTTAGAGTTATTAAGTTATTTTTAAACACATTGTTACATTTAAAAATATATAGATAATGCGAAAACACCTTCTTTGATTTTTTTTGAGAAATACTCTTCATAAATACAGCTTCTATTTTAGAAGTTTGTTTGCAGGTAAAATAGTAAGTACAGTTTAGGTATGTATTAAAAATTAAAGCACAAATACCCAGACCGAATCGAATCTGAGACGCCTATTTCGCAGTCAAACGTCTACCCAACTACATCATGTCGCTTATCTTAAAACAAAATACATTAAAAATAGTAATTGATAGTTCCAACTCAATACCAGCTCATTTAAATTCATTTTCATTTTATGATATTTTCTTGGCTAAAAATAAGACTTGCCAAATTTATATTTTTTTCAGTTTCTCTGTATCTTAAATATTTACCAATCAAATACACAGTTACTTTGTTATTCCATCGAGAGCCTGTCGAAAACCGACTAAAATGTGATTTACGTGCCAAGGCATGACAATATTTTAAGTAAATAACGCAAGTCCGACAATGTGAAACAAACAATGGCTACAAAACCACACGCAGACCACAAAGTAACGTCGTACGTCGGTTCTAAATATTAAATGCATAACCCGGGGCATTCTGTGGTCAAGCGTATCGATGACTTAATTATATACAATATATAGTTTTGTATTTCTCGCTGATGTGATGTATCATATGTGGGCAAAATGAAGCTTTATTTATTCTGCATAAATGCTAATGCAATGCTTTATTTATTCTGCATAAATCCTAATGTAAGAAATGCTAGTGCTACAATCATTTTGATAATAAATTTGAAGCTCAACTCCCATTCCCAACACTATTTCCAAATATTTACCTGTTTTACATTTCTGTTTAATTTCTTTTGAAAATCAGGAGTTTTAGATAAGATTTAATTTTGTAGAAGCTCGAATGCAAAAGGCGTCGCGGGTTCGATTTCAGTTAATTGGAAAATGAATTCAAGATTTTTTAAATCAAAATTGGTCTGGATGTTTGTGATGTATTTTTCACTTTTCATTCCCTATACTTACTGTCCTCCCTGCAGGCAATTCCCTAAAAGTAGAGGCTTTGCGGGTTATTATTTTTTTTAATGAATAAATTTATTTTTCTCTTTTTATAGTTGGTAGATAGCGATAAAACAAAATATGTTGTATTTAAAAAATAAGGTTATTTATTCTTTTTCGTGAAAAATGCAATTAATATTTTTTTCATTTCTTTAGGAAATGATTTTGCTAACGGCGTGTTGAAGTCGTGTACTTATTTGATTTTAAGTTTAGTATTTAGACAAACATACATGTACGTGATGAGTAAATATCCAAACATGGCATTGTTTAATGAGGCACAATTAAAAATACAAAAAAATCGATGTTGAAATTGACCGTTTTTATAAAATATTGTATGCCCACATGCGTTGTAAAATTAAACATATTAGTAATGCGTGATTTCTCTTTTCCTTCTTTTTCATTCAATGAGAATGAGCCACCCCAACACATGACAAGGACAACTACATGAAGTATGAAATATTTTTGATCTGACTTATCAATTATTTGATTTTATACTAAATTTGAATTGTTTAATGACTACTAATTAATTCGATTTCAGTACAACTATTATACTATGTATATTTGGTTTTTTCCGCATATATTATATTTGTGGAAACAAGTGACCGGGTTTCGTCGTTACTGACATCAGCAGATTGGTGATTTTTCTGTATTTTTTTTTGTTGTTATTTATTATTCTTAATATGACTTATTAATTATTTAAGAAAATGATTCCTTTATCTTCGAAGATTTTTTTTTCTAATCGGAGTAAAAAGATTTTTGTCAATCAAAATATTACTAATGCATTAATTTGCTCTTAGTTTAACCTAAAAGATCCAATCCATTGAAATCTATTTTTCTCGAAATTTATATCAATAATGTTGCTTACTTTATCAATCGATTTGTCTAATCTATAAAAAACATTTTCTGTTTGAGCAAATGATGAAATCTCGATTGGTATTTAGTGACTAAAAGCGTTCAAGCAAGACGTCACAGAGCTGTTTTGAATGCGTAATGCTAATTGAAATTGTGAAATGAGACCATCTTGAATCGGGTTTCTATTTTGAAAACATTTTATTTCTACTCTTGAAATACGTGCGTTCGCATCACCACTAAGTAATTCCGCCAAAGGTTGAATCACACATATTACTCCTATACTAAAGGAAACTTTATTCCTTATTTATAACTTAAATATAAAACATACAAAAGAAGAGGCAATTAGAGCTCAGAGACACGATACTAATGAACACGACTTTAGAATAATTCACGTGTCGCTATATGAATACGCATAACATACCGCTTACTCCTTTCAACAACGTCATATATAAAAAAACATGATTTTCAGGAGATCGTTTTTAAAGTTCAAAGAATATGATAAAATGTATTAAAAATAAATATTTAGCCACTTATTGAACTTTTTACGGTGCAACAGATCTTTTAAGGTAAAACCTGAAGGTTTTTTCTCCATTTGAAAAATATTTAGTATATTTAAAAAATTATTTTTTATTTTTTCACTTTAATATTTATTCAATATTACCCTGGACTGGTACCTGAAGCGGAGGGCTGATCACCTTTCCTTCATGTGTAAACGATCAAGATAACATTGCGTTTATATGAAGCAGTGCCCTATGCACCATTGGGGTGCGGATAAGGGTTTAAAAAAAAATCATTAAACAATACCATTTCTTCAAAATGCAAAAACAATACTTTTTGCTCTGTTGTGGGTATATATTAAGTTGAAAATATGCTACTTTTGCTGGGATATAGTACATTTTTCGGGTATTTCGAAAACACGCACAACTGAAAATTGACGATTTTTGATACATGACGTTGTTGAAAGGAGTGAGCGATATGTATAGTAAAATGTGTTAGGTCATACAATTGCATACTGGTGAAGAATTTCAAGGATTCTATTTACTTATAAATTCTTTACTATGATATCGAGGAGTTAAAATAACATTTATTTTTACTAACGATTTAGATAAATATTATTTTATTTAAATTTTAATTGCCTTTTATAAAAATCATTTTATTACTACTGATAATGTATACATTCATCAATAGTAATAAAGTACTGATTTATTTGACTTGCGTGTATCAAACTTTTATTTAAAAAACGATTACTGTTTTAAAAGTGTCTTTATTTGAGACGATGCATCTTTTGTTTTTAAACGAAAAAAAATGGAAGTCCAGGAACATCCCAGGGCTTATAATTTGGTGTCAAGGTGGTTAAAGTGATCGATTTATAAACTTGTGTATAAACGTTCATCATTTTGTTCATTGTTGAACATCCATATTTGCATTAATTTTTTAAAAATACTTTGGTCCTTGAGGCTTACACTTTTCCACCTCATGGTTAGGAATATATATAAATATTACTTTTAGGCTTTATTTCGAATATTAACTAATTATGGAAAGCCAATAATAGAGTTCTAAAATTGTTAACAATTCATTATCTCGCACTCTGGTTTTAAATGGCATTCAAAAATAAATAATGAAAACCAGAACAGGTTTACCTATAATACGATATTCGATAAATTAAACGTCGCATCTCTGCCGCTTTGATTTGCATAATTATTACGTCTCGTCTGAAGCGATGCTAACGGTAATGACATTTATACATAATAATATGTATATTTGCTGTATTATAATGAGCACGTTCGTTACATTATTACTGCCTTCGTTCTTGATGCTGCGCTTGAACGATGAACACAGAACTGAGGTAAAAGATCAAAGGTTTATCTCATCCATCACAAATTGTTCATTGAACATTGTGATGTTGACCTTACGCAAAGAATTATGTACTCCGTTTTACAGAATATCCAACACTTCATATCGTCGTTCTCCTGTCTAACTGTCATATCTGCGTTTACAAGAATTATACACGAAAGTATTTATTGTGTGATCTATTATTACCATTATTTTCATCTCAAATATAAATGAAATAAGAAACGTTATAATTATCTTGTCATTATTTATACATTATATTTATTTTATTATTATTTCTAAAAACAGGCAAAAAACGATTGAATACTCGATATTTATTAAGTGGAGAAAAAATTCAGGTATACTAATTAGTGAGCAAATGTGTGAATGATTTTTTAATACTTTCGTTATTTTTTGTTGAATTAATTGATATAAACACGACTAGTTTCAAGAACTACAAGTGTTCTTACCAACATGTGAAAATACAGATTATGCCTTCGATGAGAGTAGGTATTGGGAGCAGGTCGAGGATATGAGCCGCACCTCATATCTGAAGCTCAAAAGGGTTAGATTAGTTTCGAGAACATCTGCAGGTCTTGAAACTGTCTATTTCACATAAATTAACTCAGAAAGTGGAATTTCAAAAGTATTTTTAATTGTTATGTTTTTACTGAAATTTCTCAAAGTTGTCAGTTACCACATTTGGTCTGAGGTATGACGATACGAGGTATCAGGTACAGACTCAGAATTCTCCACTGAAGTAGTTACTGAGATTAAGTGTTTTCTTAATTTCTATATTCCGTATTCAATGATTAAGAGGCGATTGCAAGAACGGTTAATAAGAAGTACAATATTGTTTCGTGAAATATAAATTTTTTAGTTAATTTTTAGTTAATTTCTATTTAATTTCAACGTTTTTTGTATATACCTAGTTCATGTTTGCATTATATATAATATACTTTTGTATTTTCATCATTGTTAAACAAACTAAGCTTGGTTACTTTCCTTTATTTTGATTTTTTTAAATATTATTTCATTCAAAAAATATAGGATAATAAACACGATATATTAACAATGGTGTTCATATAAAATAGTATGTTTTATCTTATTTTGCGTGTTGAAATATTAGTATTTATTAATACCAAGAGTTTGCAGCATTTGAATTTCAAAAACACGTTTTGCTTAAACATGAATTATAATTACCAATCAAGGATTTATGGCAAATCTCTCGGGTGTAATTAATTAAACCACCTTTTCATTTATTTTTAGTCGTTTTTATTATCATGCCCACTTTACTTCCTTCATTTTTTACTTCATAGTATTTTAAACGACAAAATCCAAAAAAAAACATTTAAATGATACTAAAAATTAAACTCGTATGTTCAACAAGCTGTGCTGCTTTATGTTTGAATGACAACATAATTTTCATCTTGTTTTTGCTAAAATAAACCTAGGATTTTAAAGTATATCTCATGGCGCAGTGAAGTGCATATTTAAATTTTTAATTTATGAGTGAATAAAAAACATCTTCACCTATTTTTTTCTCAGACTGTAAGAGGTCGCCTTGTATAAAAATAGAACTTTCTTTTCATAACTTTTTTCCGTATTGACATCATAAAATAAATCTATAATAGTAGCTTTTCATTGCAGTAGATACTTTATTGATTCTCATTCCTTCGAATATAAAATTATTTATTTTTATCGGTGTTATTTTATCTAATTATTTCTAAGTTCTTTAGGATTTGAGATTTGGATAATACATATTATTTTGATATGAGTTAATACCACTCGCCTGTAAATAAAAACTTATCTTGGATTTAGAAATTTGAAATTTTTTTCATTGATTTTGATTTTTGGAATTTCAGAGTTTCGGATAGTAAAAAAATGGCTACCGGGATATTTTTCGATATCCATTGTAGGTTCACACAGATGATTATCAAATTAATGTTTTATTTGTATTTCTAGAATATTAAAATAGTTATGAATAACTTGGCCTTTAATGTGACTGGATGTACTTATTTAAGTGCTTGTGACTCTTTGCTTAAAATCCTTAGTTTCCTTTATTTATCACGTTCCGTCTATCCAAACACCACCCACTTACCAACCCCTCCAGTTATTACCCCATCAAGTTTTATTCGTACCCAAATTAATACTTGCTAGTTTGTTTTTCACCTGTTGAGAATATTTATAGTCTCGAAACTAGTTGTGTTTACAATAACGAACTTAAGTGTTTTTATTCCTCAAAATTTAAAATTAAACATTAAATTAAAGTTATATTTATATTTTATTATCTATTTAAACATTTTTCTTTCTAATCCAATAATATGTAATACCTTCGAATTATCAGGGTAAATAAATATTTCGATAATGTAGAATTTTACATCATGTAGCATAAAGAGTTTTTATTTGGGGTTGATCATTATTTTTAGTTAATAATAAATATATGTACTTGCATTTATTGATTCGGCAGTCACTTTGTGGAAATGTCTATCCATTTTTAATTCTAGTTCTACTTAGTAAACAACACTATTTCTTAAAATCTATTGTGACACGCGTGAAAAACCATATGAAAATAATGCGTATTGCATCGAAACACGTGTCTTAATAGATATTTAGAGATAGCAGTATTCACCAAGTAAAACTTAAATTTAAAAAAAAAACAGTAATCATCAAAATTTTCTGGCAGTCGATCTACCGGTAGATAAAGATAGGTCAGTAATAAACAGTGTAACGCGCCATCAGTAAAATTCTTTCTCTTGATTAATTTTATTACATTAATTAACAAAACGTGTGACGCCCACCACCCACCACTGACCACCGGCCTTTAATGACTTCGTGTAACATGCGTTACACATCGTTAATTTCATTTACTCACGTTCCCCTGTCAACTCGAATTAAGGATAATCAAAACATATTTGTAGAATCGTCAAACTACTGTACTGCATTCGTGGTCTTTTACTTACATTAATATTATGCAGGAGTCTTCTGATCTTCTAAGAAAACTAAAACTGCATACCTACAATTTTTTTTCTCTGCTCTCTACTTTACTAGAAGTCTATAAATAATTCGTTAAAAAGAAGACATTTTTGGTGTCGGCTGGTTTTATACTTAATAATGGGATTTGCCAAATGATTTTGGGAATCAAAAAGTTCATATTCAAATCATAATTTCAAATAATTAATTATTTCGCCTTATAAAGACCTCCCACCAAAAAACACACTCAATATTATTGCATCATCAGCCAAAAAGACCCTTTAAAAATTCTCTATGATTTATATGAAACTTTAAATTTGAGCTATATATTTCTTTGTGTTTAAATCATTCGAACTTATTATTCGAATATCAACCTATTTTTACGAATAATTTCGTTTTAGATTACTCATAAAATACTCAATTAAGTAATTCAATTTCATTTATTAGAAAAACTTTTAGCATAATGTAAAATATGCTGATGACTGATTAAAATGAATTAGTTGTTTATTTTCATTCGATTCATTCCATCGTTGGTTAAATTGTTGGAAAAGATACTTAATGCATAAATGTGTGTTCTGCATAGGATTTTTTAATGTGATATCAAGGGATAGTGTTACAAATGCGCTAGTTAAGTATCGTCCGGACCTTTAGCTTTACGATTTTCGACACGTTTATCAGGATGTTTTTGTTAAAAAAAAATTACCGAAAGAAAAAAACGAGAAAAAAGAATATCTACACCAAAAAGACAACGCAATTTTAATACTAATTTTAGAATGGAGGTTTTTTTGTGTTAAAATAGTTGAATGTAGCCATATAATTTCAAAGTATTCTAAGCAAATGAACTTCAAAAATGGTTATTCAAACTTAGTTATCGTTTCTCATTATGTTATTATACAATAATTTTCATTTCAAAACCTTCTTTTTAAGACGTTTTGTGTGTACTGAATTGTTTCGTGTCAAAAAAAATGCTACGCCATCTATAAGAAATGCAAAAGCACCACATCCCTTCGCTGGAAGAGATATGAAGCTCTAAAAATACGTAAAGCTTTCTTTGTTCCAACGCTAGATGCTGCTTGAATCTACGATCCTTGGTATCTCATTGAATTTTGGTATTTCAACGAGGATAAACTAAAATATAAATATTTAACATAAAATTTCTTATTACTGCTTATTTTTAAATTAAACTATTTCAATTGTGTACTTGAATATGTAAATAAAACTTTTTCGTTAAAGGCTTCAGAGATCAATCAGTGTAAGTCAATTTTGTTTATATAATGATTGGTTCATTACTCTGAGAGAAAAAAAATACTAGAAAAAACCACTTAGTTATTACCTATTGATAAATTGCATGTCATCATGACTGGTTAGCTCAGTGAACTTGACATTAGGATTGAAGAATCAAGACAAACAAAAATCATATTTATGTTATCGTTCGCCTCTTTTGTGTAATAATTAGCGCGTTTGGCTACCGTGTTTGAGTTCCCGAGTTCGATCTCCAAGGGAATCAAAATTATTTTTCAATCTAGTATATATTTTTTGACACACTCTACTCGTACCATTCTTCAATTGAAACATAAAATATACGTTCCGAATGTTGATTAATTTTGTTATCAATCTTGGGTAAAATTGTGAATGTTACACAGTGTATAAAGTGATCAATTTAACCATCTATGACAGATCGTCAGCATTTTAAATGTCTTCAGGACTTCTTTGTTTCCACCTCAAACAGACTTCACTTTTGTTGCGATATTAATCAAAATCTTGATTGAAAAAGTTAATTATTTTAATAAGAAGATCGGAGAATACGATGGTGAAAATGAATGAATATAAAAAAAATGAATTGAAACTGCGCGTGTTTCCAAATAAGACGTTTTAGACGTATCACCCTTTTAAAATATATTATTTTATATTATTTGTTTGTTGAAGTCACTTAAATATTTATTTTGTATGGTGCCCAATAATTGTCTTTTTTTGTGCTTAAAATATTAAAAATGAAATTTAAAAAAATATTTGTCGAAATAGTGAAATCATATTAAACAAATCTCAAATTATTTTCCTATTCGGTCCTTCTCGTATTTACACTGATCGACCATTGAAGCCTCCCCTTATCATGGACTCGTCAGGTGGTTTTCTTGTATCGATTTGCGCAGGCGTCATCGATTTTACCTGTTGAGTCCTATAGTTGCCTGGCAGAACGTACTTTGTACCTTTCTATTTATACCATACAAATAATACGTAAGTTGAAATGGATTAACCCATCGCAGATTTTATTTTCCGTTTTAGCGTCGCGCGCATTCTGAATTATTAATCCAATCGACGCTCTTACGACAGATGATTTATGAAAATTGGCAACTATTAATGAAAATCGACTCTTACAGCAAAAGACTAATGGAATAAAGTTAATATAATTCCTTTATACCGTACAATGAAAGTCATAATAAAATGGTTTCATTTCAATTCATATTTCACAAAAAATATATAATGATGCTTCAATTTATTATAATTTTGTCATTTCAGTAGTACAACTCAAAATAAACAATGAAAGTATGTAATATTTGTGTGAAATCTGGTACTGGAAAAAACCTTAATATATTTATCTTACACAACAATAGCAGATATCTCAACATAAATTAAAAATATGAAAGTCTAGGTATTTACAGGGCTTATGACCCGTCACAGGCTGGTTAAAGGACCATCTTGCTATACATAGTGTAACATTCACTATTCTACCCATAATTAGCAACCACACTACTCATTTTTTTGGAACCGGATCTGGGAATGTGGCGGAAGCTAACTAACTAACCTACCATCACACCGCTTCCTCGAAAGGGCAGGCAGAGAGAATAGAACGCCACCCTACTCTGTTTTTGCAAACATTCTTTGCCTCTTCCACGTTCATGCATCTCCTCATACATACCCACCGATTATTTCGACTCCTAACCTGACCGCTTTCAAGTATTTAGCATATAGATCGTGCCAAGTTTTTCTCGGTCTTCCTCTGCTCATTTTTCAAAACTACATTAATTTTTTGTGATAAATTAAACCTTCATACACGTTCAAAGAATATTCTTACACGCCGTCTTACATATAATATCGTTATTAAAAGTAAAATAATTTTTACAGGGTAATCGAATTACAACATACCGTGCGTGTCCCAAAATAAGAAAGCCAAAAGCTTGAAGGTGACTTTTACGCATTTGGTCGCATAAGGCGTCTTGCCTGTTACTGTTTACTCAGCTACTGTCAATTTGATTATTTGAGAATAGCGATATATCCATATTTCATCCACTGTCATCATACCGCATGAAAAATCTTTTGTATTGCGCTGAAACATCTAACCGCACTCTAGATCGTCGACGAAATATTATTTTTGATCGACTGTTTGCAAATACACTTTGAACGGAGCTTTTTTGCTGACAAATAAATGTTTACGTGAAATAGTGAACAGGGCTTTGAGGTGTCAGTTATCCTTAGCACTTCAATTTGCAATTGGCTAAAAGTATTTTTAGTACTTTTTTGTATTCCTACGAAGTGATGTTTTGAAGTTTATGTCAATTCTGAAAATACAATAAAATAACATCTATGTAGTTTTTTCCACATTAATTTTATTTGACCAGCGTTTGGGTTTCGTCGTAACTGACATCAACAGTCTGATGTCGGTTACGACGAAAAACGGTTGCTGGTCAAATAAAAATTACGTGAAAAAAACTATAAAGTTGTTATTTTACTCTATAAATTGCAGTTCCACCAAGAAATGTCAGTACAAAATTTAAATTTAATAATGCAAATGTTATTTTTATGTTATTATAAACTTCACTTTTTGGTGAAATATGTTTAATAACTTAAAAACTACAATACGTTCATTAAGATTAAAAATGAGTTGATAGTACGTAATTTTGTAATAAAAATATTAATTAATGAGTATTTCTATTATTTCCGTAAGGTAAATAATATAATTGTGAAAGATACGTCTTAAACCCTTTGAGATATGAGTTTATTGTTTGTAAAGGTAATTACGTAGTTCAAATGAAAACAAGGGATCTTTTATGTTGAAGTATGAGCGAAATAATATGTTTAGTACCCAATTATAATCCTTTCGAGAACTTGAGTTCAGGTACCTGTGTGAATTAAGGAAGCTTATGGCGTACAATGGGGATTTATTTTATTTATCTGGAACCAATTTTCATATATTATATTATATGAATATATTATATAAATTTGACAAAAAGATATTTGTATCATCTACGATATTATAAAGGTACGGTCAAACCTCGATATAACGGACTTATTTGGGGAAGGGTGTCCGTTAAAGATGAAAGTCCATTATATAAAAATATGTTTCAAATGAATGATTAAAAAAAAACATAAATACTGTATTTATATAAAAATAATCAATACAACAAAATTCTATTCACGGTCTTCGGAGACTCATCGTTAAGTGAAGTTGCTGTTTGATATCAACACGCTTGCTTCTGTAATCTTGCTTTGAAAAAGAAATAAAAATAACGAAAATGCGTTAATACTTATTGACAGTATTCTTTGTGCGTTATATCCGAAGTTAGTTAAATAGAGGTCCATTATATCGAAGTTTTACTGTAGGTACTTTTAAAACAAAAATCTATTTATCTTTAATATTATTACATAAACAAAAAGTAACAAAAAGCTCTTGAAGTCAAGCTTTCTGAACCTTAAAAACAGAAACGTAAGTTGCTTATGTAACTATTGTATTACCCGACTCGGATATTAAATCAGTAAAGACTGTCGGAAGGCAATTAAAATTATTAACTACTCTTAGGAAAATTTTCCAGGAAACTCAATTTAGTTTTGTTTGCTGAAAATACATGCTCCGATAAACCCCTTAATTGAAACAATTTGAAAAACGATTTCAGATACTGAGTATAGTAGATTTAAATATTGAATACACAGGTATATGCGTATATATATACATATATATATATATATATATATATATATATATATATATATATATATATATATATATATATATATATATATATATATATATATATATATATATATATATATATATATATATATATATATATATATATATATATATATTTATACATATATATATACATATATATATATATATATATATATATATATATATATATATATATATATATATATATATATATATATATATATATATATATATATATATATATATATATATATATATATATATATATATATATATATATATATATATATATATATATATATATATATATAATAAATAAAGACAACATTAAAATTTTTGGGTTATAGCAAACATCGGTGATATTATTTTTACTGTTCACGATGAACGGAAAAAGTATATTTTGATGAAGAATATAGAATTTTATATTTAAAAAATAATTTTATTTTCTTCATAAAAACCCATTTTCCACCCGTATTCTATATCAAAGTTTGGTTTACATGAAACCTTATCATTAATTTTTGTAAACATTTTACGTTAATTAATTTCGTGGGTAAATTACCTTAATACTTATTTTGCATTTATTTATTCACTTCTATGATTTCTCTCCTCTCCGGGAAGATTAATTAGTTCACAAAATTTACATTCGTATTTTTTAGCTGTATTTATTTAGGTGATACGCAATTCACAAGGTGGTAGGAATTCTTATACATGACGTACAAAAGTCGCAAACGAAGAATAAATATCAATTTTTATTTATTTATGGACTGACTAACAAATATACTAAAAACGATTTTAAATACAGTAGTACCTCGCATATCCCGACTTATTGGAGATAAAAGAAGTCCGGATAAGGAAAAATCCGAGTAATCAATACAAATCATAATCATGTTACTTATTGTTTTGGCATTCACTTTGTGGTAACGCATGATTAAATTATAAGTAAAACCTTTGCTTGTTACCACTTGAGTGTTATATTTTTATTTATAGCTTGTTTTGGAAGCTACAGATGCTTTTATCTACGTTTTTTAATATAAAACTGTTATACGTATATTAAAACCCGTAGATGGAAGCATCTGTAGCTTCCAAAATTAATTGTAACAATATAATACTCAAATGGTAAAAAACAAGTGTTTTGTTTATAATTTGAAATCGCAATCAACAAGTAATAACAAGTATATGTTTATTATATTTATTGTTTCGGCATTAACTTTGTGGTAAGACATGTTACAATGATTAAAGAAAACACTTCGTTTTTTACCACTTGAGTTTTATTATAGACTACATGTTTCAGAAGTTAAACTTCCATCATTCAGGTCTGTATAATACAGACCTGAATGATGGAAGTTTAACTTCTGAAACATGTAGTCTATAATAAAACTCAAGTGGTAAAAAACGAAGTGTTTTCTTTAATCATTGTAAGTATATGTTTATATTTGGTATTAATAATTTTTATTTGATTTTCAAATAGATTCAATATTAAAATATTTTTTTAATTTAAAAATCAATTAATATTTTTCGCTTCAAACCTGTTGTTATTTTTGAAGCTGCTAAATTTTGAATACTTCTAAGACATATAATGTTGTCCTGAGTTACACTCTTCTTGCCTCCCAAACTAAGATAGAAAAACACATATAACCAAAAATGTGTCTCGTACGTAAACAACGGTAGATGCAATTCGCTTTGTGCAAATTATCACATTCATATTTTTTTTAATGTCTACAATTAAAATCTGGATATTTTATTTATTGTTTCGGCATTAACATTGTGGTAAGACATGTTACAATGATTAAAGAAAACACTTGTTTTTTACCACTTTTTATTAAAGACTACATGTTTCAGAAGTTAAACTTCCATCATTGAGGTCTGTATAATAACTTATTATATGTTATTATACAGACCTGATTGATGGAAGTTTAACTTCTGAAACATGTAGTCTTTAATAAAACTCAAGTGGTAAAAAACAAGTGTTTTCTTTAATCATTGTAAAATCTGGATAATTGAAGATATTATAAACAAAAATTAACTTGTTTTTCCTAGTATTTGTCATTAAAATGGAAACCTTTTACGTTAATTAATGAATATTTTCCCAGCACTGCTCGCCTTTTCAGAAGGTTTTTTCGACTTTGAATGTAGAGCGCACACGTATACGTACATATTTTGTTAACTTTTATTCGAAATATTTATTAAATAACAACGCAAAATAAAATTCATCTCGAAGCTGTACTATTGAAATGTGTTTTCGTATACAATAGTCCTTTGTTCTCTGTGACATTTGGCAATATTTGAGAAAGCTTTCAAAATGAGAAAAAAGGCCATTTATACGTGAATGTTTTTACGTAAAATATTGTGAACAATGACGAAGTATACGTCGTAAATATTATTTTTTATCAATCCAACTTTGTTATTGAATTCATTCTGTCATGATGTGATTAATTTCTTCTTAATTTATTAATTTGATGATTTTTCACCATTTGAAGGTATTCTGGACCAACTCCATTTTTTTTAAAAACACTAGAACAATGTAATTTTAAAAAAATTATAATATTCGTATATTATTTTTAGTAAAGTGGTTGTCAATTTAATAATGATGTATTTAAAAATACCTGAAGTATCTAAGTTTGGTGTATAGTTTTATGTGTATTCATTCAATCTGTCTTTTGAGATTCATTTATCTCTGTTTATTACCTATTTTTTTGTTTGTTCGTTTAAAAACTGTTTTCTTATAATATAATCCATACAATGTATTTCAATTTCAAACTATTTTCGAGTAAACTTAAGCTACATGCATTCGAGAATAGATCACAGAATGGATTCCAACATAGAAACTTGAACCATAACCCTTCTTAATTACATTAAAGGGTTTGATTGTAAGCTGAATTCTAAAAAAATATTTAAATCGTAAAATTTTATCATATATTGTGTTTTAAAAATCACAAAAAATCATAATGTGTGTTTTTTCTTTAAGTTGTTTTGACGTGATCGTTAACTAATAATGTTAATTACAGTCCTTCAATAATATGAACCGTAGAACGGGGCTACTTGAACTTTAATGCGTTACTTGAGCCCAGTACTAAAAAAAAAATCTGTATTTGGTCTACAATAATAAACGTATCGTGACAATAAGTGTCACCTGTCAGGAAAACAATGAATCATGTCGATACGTTCATTATTGTAGACCAAATACAGATCTAAATTATTAAACATTGTACTAGGCTGAAGTATCACATCAAAGTTCAAGTAGCCCCGTTCTACGGTACCAATAATAATTAGAAATGGAATGAGGCGTAAGCATTCTGTTATGTACATTGAATTAAATTCTGTCGCGGCTTTAAATGTTTTTTTAATGATTTTAATATATGTATGGAATTTGTGATTGTTCCTCCATGTGTTTTTAATATTGTTATTTATGAATGTAATTGCGTGTTAGCTATTTGATTAATCTAGCGACAAAGCTCACGTAATGGCATTGATGGTATGTGATTTTCTGTTCATAAAATAGTCTGTAATGTATTATATGTACATATAACGTGCGGATACGAAACACAGTTTATCAACAATAGTTTTTTCTCTTCTTAGACAAAAACATTGACATTAACATACTAAATCTCAGCAGAAAGGCTCAGATTTGTGAACAAGAATGGACGTTTTATTCGAAAAAACTACATAAATATGGTATATTTAGTTACCAAATTTCTGACCCTAAAAGTAATCGTATTGAGAGGCTTATATCAGAGACGCTTTCGGTGTAATAAAATAATAAATTATAAAATTAATCCAATTTAGTATTATTTTATATTATATTGAGTCGATTTTAAAGCATTTTTATACAGAAAGATCATTGCAGGACAGCTCCGTGGGAAAAAATAATGAAATCTAGGTCACTACGGGCTACAAGAAATTTCTGACGTTTTGGTCCAAATGTATTTACCATATAACGACCTTGACATTTTGGTACCAGTTTGACAATCCATATTGTCAGGATATTAATGTTATCAATAAAACATAAAATGGATTTTTGCCTTTTCCCGAATATAGGCACGTTTAATTTACCTATATTTCAATGGAATTTATAACCCTTTGTTTTCGTTTCTAACTCAAGTATCAAAATCGTTAACCTTACGTCCATTATGAAAAAAAACAAATATTTGTATCATTTAAAATCGGTGAAATTAACTCCTAACTGCTTAAATAGAATATTCAATTCAAACCCTTATCCGCACCCCAATGGTGCATAGGGCACTGCATTAAACAAACACAGTGTTATCTTGATTGTTACCACACGAAGGAAAGGTGATCAGCCCTCCGCTTCAGGTACCAGTCCAGGGTAATATTGAATAAATATTAGAGTGAAAAAATCACTTACATTTATTTGACTCCCCCCCTGGGAATCAAACCCGGGACCTCCAGAACGGTAGCCGAGCGTGCTAACCATGACACTACGGAGGCTAACTAATAGTAGAACTGTTTCAAAATCCCGATGTAATTATAATTTTCCAGAAGTAAGTAATTAAAAAGTAAATAAAAAAATCTTATCAACAAACATAAAATATTAATTTCGTTCGTTGAAAGAAATTGCTTCTTTGTTTATTTATTAAACTTCTTAGCAAGTTAAACAAAGAAATAAAAACTTCAGAATCAAGCTTCTAGACGTCGATTTCAAATACACAAACGTAGTTTGAATAAATTTGACTTTCTTCGGTAGAAAATAAATAAATAAAAATTCGGCAACGTAAATTTTCTTACAATATTGATCAACGATTGTTTTTAAAATGTGAAAATCGTTACAAATAAACATCTAGAACTAATGCTTAAGCAATTTAAACCACGTAGTTAAAACGTTTGTAATATGTACTTTTCCCATGGGCTGGATTCCGAACGCCACATTTGTGTAGATATGTAAAATGGATATATGTATTATTTATTTTAATTTACATCTGGTAACGACTTCGGCATCTTGAAACCCTACGCCAATAATTTAATATTCCAAATAATAAACAGGTTTTTTTCAGAATGCAAGTAATGTTAAAATTATCCATACTTGACTTATATAAGGTTGGCAATTTTATCCCTTAAAAATATATTTTTATAGATAGTGATGCCGTCTTTGCAACGCAATCGTTAGTACATTATATGGTTTTATGAACTTTATTTTCGCCTGAGTATTTACTAATAAAACGAAAATATTTTTTTCATTTAATTTTCCAAAGAAAATTGTCATTTGAAGCGAAATACTTAACCTTTGTCTTCAGGTATAATTTCGTATTTCGTAAATTATCGTAACAAGCAATCATGCTTTACTGAACCCTCGCGACCCCATTCCTTATAACGTAAATTAGAGAGAAATTGTAATAATTATGTTTTACAAAGATAAAACAAGTACAAATTATATTTTCTAACAAATTGGAAGCATTTTTAAACTTTTCATTAAATTAATTAGCGATAAATATACAGATTACTAATATACAATTGGAACCGATATTGTGTTTAATACAAACATGGTTAGTAAATTTAAAAAAAGCATTGGAGTTTGGAAAAGAAAATATTATGGAAGCTTAATTTAAATAATTTAATAATTTTTTTGTTAAAAAAATAAACTTTAACTGTCGTTTCTTTAATTACAGGTGATTTTTGGTATAATACAAATAATTGTTTAATACCAAAACTATGATATGAGATATATTTTAAAACTAATATCATAACAATCTTTGATTACAGAGCAACACATTTGAGTTTATTATTTCATACCTGAAAGCAAAATATAACATAGATATATATATATATATATATATATATATATATATATATATATATATATATATATATATATATATATATATATATATATATATATATATATGTATATATATATATATATATATAAGGATTTTTCAGCAATAATCTCTTCCATTCTACAACGGTAATGACCCAGTTATGGGTCTTTAAACACTCCATTACGATTAGGTCCTGTAACCTTGCTATATTGATAACTTGAACCAGTCTAAACCATATTTGGTAATGAATATCAAATCTGATCACGGGTCAGCAAGCAAAACAATAACATAATATAACATTATTATCTCACGCTTCAGTGTGTCCTGAAGGTCGGTGGGTTTTAGGTGTCGCTCGGAATAGGAGATCAAATCGATCGAGATAATTATAATCATACATAAGCTTCTAGTTTTCATTAGTATAAATGAATACATTACCAAAGGATATTATTCCGAGAATGTAAATATAATGAAACCTCGATAAAGCGGACTATTTGGGGGGGGGGGAGTGTTTGTTAAAGCAGAAGGTCCGTTATGTAAAAATATATTTAAAATAAAACATTTTTTTAAATATCGACACTGTATTTTGATATAAATTAAAAATACAAACAACAAACAAAATTCTGAATAAGTTGTGAAGTTACGTTGCTGTTTGATTTGCGCTTGCCTTCGGTAATTCTGCTTTGAAAAAGGAATCAAATTTTATTTGCACTTTTGCCCTAAGGCACCAGGGAGCACACTTTGAGAACCACAATTTTTGAAAATGGTTAATATTTTTTCCTTAATTACCTGCAAGGAAGTTTTTTGCAGGTAGAAAGGAAGTTTTTAATAGTTATGTGTGTATCCGAATGTAATTCCACCAAGGAATATCAGTGATTAACTTTTAATCAATTATTTTTTTTAGTGAAAAATTTTGCGAATTGCTGCTCTACGATGACATTTAAGAATATTTAAAAACATAATTATTTTATGGAATTTAAATTCATTTGTGTATTAGTGTGAACAAAATACTGACTTAAGTTGTGTGTGGATTTAACTTAACTGTTAAAAACATACTTACACACATACTTATTTTGTCCTCCTCCGTAGTGTAATGGTCAGTATGCTCGGCTACCGTTCTGGAGGTCCCGGGTTCGATTCCCAAGGTGGGTAAAATAAATATAAGTGATTTTTACAATGTAATATTTATTTAACATTACCATGGACTGGTACCTGAAGCGGAGGGCTGATAACCTTTCCTTTATATATTTACGATCAAGATAACACTGCGTTTATATGATGCAGTGCCCTATGCATCATTGGGATGCGGATAAGGGTTTAAATGAAAATGAAAAAGTTTAAAACATATTAAAAATAAAGTATAGTTTGGTAAAGTAATTTATATTTTATCCATGCATATAAAAATGGTTAGATCATTGATAAATAAAGGAAAAATCTTGAATATTCATCGTGAAAATCTCGAAATAGAATTATTTGAACCCGGCAGTAAAAAGTACCTTTCTCGCCTCTGGTTCAAATGTATTTGTATGTCAGGTTTGTAAATGGACCTAATGAATAATAAATAACTCGTCTGTTGGAGGATTTCCCTGAATAAAAGAAAGCTTCATCTCGATCTGTGAGTATAATTTGATTACTCTAACAATACATTCAAGCAGTGAAATCTCCAAATCTCTCGAAACCACTTTATTTGAAAGTTATTTTAGAACATTTAAGAATTTTATTTTTGCATCCCACTTCCTCAATATGTTTTTTTATAATAAAAGAGAAATATTTGTGTTTTTGTTATTTAAAAAAATACTTCAATTTCATAGTACAATATTTCTGTGAGCCTAAGAGGCTCATTATTTGAAATAGGTATCAAATTGTAGTAGAGTGGATTCGAACCAAGAAACTCTGACTCAAGAGCCCGCGACACTAACCACGGGACCACAACCCGACAATATTGAATATATGTTTACAACGTTTTGAGTGTCCAAATATTTGCTCACAAATCTGAGTTTTCTCCACTTAGGAGTTATTTTTACATATTTTAACATTTCAGCATAGATGAAGAAGAATATGGAAGTCTGTGTATTTATGACTTGTCATAGGCTGGTTAAGTGATCACTTTACACACGTACAACATTCACAATTCTACCCATGATTGACAACCATACTACTCAATTATTTGGAACACCTACATACTCGTATATCATTAAACTACTATGATTCTACTACATATATCTTATGAGCTTCGAAAATATGTATCTACGACATGACGTGTGAACTCTTCCCCGACCTACTTCCTTCACCATAGATTAAGTAGCCTTTAGCAGCTCATCCGAAACTCAACAAAAGAGATCATTAGAGTCACAGCAGTATGGATACGGTCCCCAATAAACAACCAATAAATAACAAGTGACATCATTAAGAGCCTGTGAACTTTCAGCCTTTTATTTATTTATTTTTATTTTAAGTTTATTTTTTAATAAATGTACCCACAATTTATCTATTTAAACTAATAATTCAATTAACATACCATATAAATCTTAGAGTGTGCCTGCACAGTACACTTTTTTTTAAGCTTAAGAGACTTTCATTTTAAAAGTTTACACCATTTTATGAAATATTAGCAGATTAGCTTTAAGAATCTGACACCATTAACATGAAGTTTTCTCGAAAAAAGATTTATCCCTTATCTCGCTATTTGGATCAACGCACAACCACTTCATTAATATCCTTCTAGCTTGAATACAATGCTGCTGTCACCACATTATCGTTGTATAAATCTCAGGACCTGGGTCGTTAGTAGAAATTCAAATCCTTGTATCTTTTTTTACGTGACGTTAAAACAAACCTATTTCTGTTAAGCACTCAACTCGAAGCATCTTCGTGAAGTAGGTATAATAAATACATGTAAAAATCTAAAAGCCTTTCAAATCTTCTCTCTTTTTAGATAAAAGGGAATAAAGCCAGAATTCGTGGAATAAAATAAGCTACTTACAATGTTACGGCTACAGACAACCAACAAGTGAATTAAAAAACACTGAACTTTGATCTTTTGCAAAAAAATAATAATTGTACCTACCGCCAGAATATTAACTCTGTCTACTCATATTTAAATCAATACATAATATGGCTCGAGAGTATGTAAACGAGTTGTGTATTCCAGAAAAATCGGTTGATAGACGTCTCACGCTTCGATCGGCTACAACTGATCGATTATCTTACCAGTGATCTTAGCGCACTAAATTTGGCGAGCGTGCCTTTACTGTTGCGATTCGATGGAGCATGAACCAGAGAATGGTCTTCGACCAGTGGTTAGAAATACTGAGAGTAAGATGATCTTTAGAAAAAAAACTAAAAACGCATTTATTTGCTAAATCATTTCCACTATCTCTTTTTCCCCAATTCAATCACAGTGAACCGTCCTTTTGATAGTATTTTTGAAATATGGCGCCATATAAATTTTTCAAATTTATTATTTCTGTTAAAACAGTGATAAACATATATTTTAAGACAATCTGTACACCAAAATGAGAAACCATGGGTATGTAGCCCTAGCCCAAAATATTACATATTTTGTCATATTACATATCAAAATTCTCTATCTTAATTACTGAGATCTAATAAAAAAAATCAGAAAGTAATAATTTAAACTAACTAATGATAATTCGAACCGTGTAAACCCCAATTTCCATATTCCCATAGTAAAAAATTCTGTCTCTTTTGGCATATCAATAAAAACCATAACAACCCTTTGTAGAGTTTATCCCAACATTTGTGTACAAAAAATTGAACGTGCTCAGTATTAATGTCTATTCAATAAATCATGTAACCTACTTAAGTTAATCTAACAACTGTTCAATTTTTTCTACTATAAAGTTGATATTTTATGAGACTGGAAAAAACTATAAGGTTATGTTTTTTTATGTAAAATGCAGTTTCACCAAGTAATATCAGTACAAAACTAATATCTACTCAAGTTTATAGTTCAATGTTCTAACGATAGATATTTTCTTGCAGGTTAATGCCGAAACCGATAAACGATTACCCAAGAAGATTGACCTTTACGACAGTCCAATGACTGACGATGAGGACTTCGAAGACGATGATCTGGCAGAAAGTTCTGGAGAGTTCGCAGTGGAGGATGACTACGACGATATCGCCAAGTTATGGAGTGAAGAAACCAGCAAAAATACAGAAGACTCCGAGGTCATCGACCGTGCTGACTTTCTGGGTGAGGTGATGGAAGCTACACTCCAAGATAAGAGCCATTCTAACTCTGATGCGCATCCACCCATCATCAAGAAAATGAGGATATTACAAGATGATGGCGACATGAAAGAATCATACTGTGAGTATTTTTTTCATATACAAGCATACAATTTTGGCACCTTCTCTCATTTTGACCTGGTTGTGAAGCATCCTAGTTAGTAAACAAGCTACTTGCTTGAATCATCTCCTTGACGTCATCAACATGGTTTGACTTTCGCTTACTTGGGTCTTGAAATAGTGATACTTAATATTTACTTTAATTTTCCTATGCCGTTTGGCAAAAAGTACAGAGTTCCTGATTCTTGAGTCAACATAATGAGCAAACAATAAGAAAATACCGGGGATAAGCTGAGAACACAGGCGAATTTATGTAAAATACATCATTTACACATGTTCTTCCAAATAAAATATACACCATCTGGCTGAAAATAAAACTCGCCCCCATCTCTAAATGTCATTAATGAGTGGTAAGATAATTTCTTGTATCCTGTATTTGATACGTTAGCCTATTAAAAAAATAATAACCCGCAAAGCCTCTATCAGGGGCTTGTCTGCAGGTAGGATAGTAAGAGTAGGTATGATAAATGTAAAAAATGCACTTAAAACACCCAGACCAAATAAAAATAAATCTATCTTGAATTTATTTTGAAAATTACGGAAATCGAACCCCCGACGCCAATTTCGCAGTCGAGTGTTTATCCAACTACGCCACGGCGCCTGCTTATAATAAACGCTATACAGAAAAAGGTTTTTTTATTATAATATGCGAGAACATACTTTGGAATTTCACAAGACTTTTTTGCATACAAAAGGTGAAAATCGATCTAAAAGTCGAGTTCTCGTCGAATATAAATAGAATGAGTCTGAGAAGATCAGAAATTATTATTCTTCAGTGACTCAGACTCACATCAACGTGGCCCTTTTACGTCAATCCCTCCCCACAACTGTGATGTACCCTAAATGACAAGCCTTACAACTCTAAGCTATGGTTTCTCTATCTCCTCGGCATATACGTATGCACATACTTGGACGTATGTCAATTTCAATGATTGATTTACACATTTTCCACTATAAAAGAGAAATCTACTATAAATCATTGAAATCGTTTTAGATTCTCTTTGCAAATAAATAATATTAAAAAAATAAAAATTATTTATTTCTTACAAATAATGTGGCATTTTTGTGAGTTTAGATAGAGCTTATTTTTATTGCGCCAATCTGAAAGCCTTTCCAGATTTCTTTCTAGTATTTAACTGTCGTTTATGTGACGAATTGTTTTGAAAATCTCTTGTATTGTATTAAATCTATTATATTTTTATAAGTGTTTTCTTAATTGTTATTGTACATATTTTTGTTAATATTGTTAAAGCCATAAATAAAATAAAATAAAAACAAAATCCTTCTGAAGAGATAGTGATAATGTAGATTTTTGAAGGAATATCCGGCTAAGTCTCTGTTTTCAGAGACTTGTGTCCAGGTAAGATAGGAAAAGTAAATGTGAAATAAATATTGGAAACACCGATTGAAAAATAATATTTCAAAAACGTACGATATAATACATGATGCATAATTGTACAATACATTATTTTAGTTTTGTTCAATTCAAAATTACAGTATTTTTTAATTACATTAAGTATTATTTGATTTAGTTGATAGCTTTTCTTTAGTTTAACTGAACTATCGTCTGGAAACATTGCAATTTTGACCCGCTTGTCTTCTTTTATATAAATAAATCTGAAATGTCGCATACTTCCGTATTTTCCTTTGAACTTGTAGTAGAATGAACAACGTAGATTTATATACTACCTGTATATATATATATATATTTATATATTTATATATATATATATATATATATATATATATATATATATATATATATATATATATATATATATATATGTATATATATATATATGTATATATATATATATATATATATATATATATATATATATATATATATATATATATATACATATACATACATATATATATATATATATATATATATATATATATATATATATATATATATATATATATATATATATATATATATATATATATATTAATTATAAATATATACAAATGAATATACATATATACATAATAGTTTTTTGAATAAGAAATGGAAATGTATTGATTCCCGTAACCTCATTTCATTGGACATGCACCACTGACCATAAGTAGGTATATTAGCTTCTCCAGCGCAATGATTTGGATAGTTATCAGCAATATCTAGTCCTGGTATCGATTCTCATTAGTGTCAATAACATTATATTTACTCGTATTATGTTACCCTGGTATAGCCTGAGGTGCTTAATTAAGTACTTAAAGGCACTGTGATATATTTTTTTTTTTATTTTACGCATATAAACCTTAATTGAATTCAAAACACGGCTAGTATATTTAGTCAAAGGAAATAAAAATTTAAACAATGAAATTTAATTATTACTTAATTTTAATTATATTTTTGTCTTCATATACATCTCTTTCTTTTTCAATTATTTACTTTAAAATTCTGATTGTGTAATAAACATTTAGAAAACATAACAGTCTGGATACTTTTTCTGTGAACTCTTCACACGTTAAAATCATTTCTCTTTTATTGATTCCTATCGACATCCAAATGGTAAAATCACATCGACATATCGGACGTCTAATTATACAAAACCAAGGTGATCAAAGGGTGATCTGCATTCCTGGTGTGTAGTGAAAATACAATATTTATCGAATACAGATAAAGTAAGTGAAGAAGCTAAGGAGGAGAAAGACTACTTTAAGGCAAAGGAAATGAAAAAACCAAGAAATTTCAGCACAAAACGTAAATTTCATACTATTTTACATTTTTTGATAAAAATCTGTATTTGCTTGTACGCCGTAAAAAACAGAAAGAAAATCAAAGAGCGTAATGTCCTTTTCTCTTGTTAGTATTATTGAGTGACTGAAATAGGATATTATTAATCTCCTCTTCCAGTCTCTTTCAAATACCATTTGTTTGTATAACCTAATTCATTGTTAGTTTTAGAACCATTGTCTTTTTATATTATTTTTTAACATCTCATCTCTTCATTGTCTTTTCATTATACCTGATTAAATTAATTCATTATTATAGCGGTTACACATGGCTATATTTTTCCATCTCTTTTTTATAACTTTTGTATTGTTGATAGAACTGTAAGGGTTGTGACGCAATACAAAACTAACTTTGCCAATTTAATTTCAACTACTGCAAACGTTAATCGATAAACTTTACACGTATTCCTTATTTTGTACATTTTATTACTGTTTTCTAATGAAACCATTTATATTTTTAGAAAATAATCCGATATATTTATGTAACGATATTTTTAGAATCGTACTTTTATCTAATATCTAGTGTTATAAATATTATCTAGAACGTTTTATCTAGTATCTAAAATTAAGTTTTTGTTACATATTGGATTATTGGAATATGTTTTGTATCGGCCTAGGATGAAATTCCTTCCATAATTCAAATAAGAATTTTTTCTGTTTTATTTGACATTTTACAGGGTATCTCAAAGGGAAGAAAATTACGAAATGGAGATATCTTCAAATTTATTTTTATTCTGTAAAAACAAATACAGATTTTTTCGATATTATTAACATCCTGCCAAAAATGGTTGACAATAAATTATAATATGGCAAAATCTCTAAAATAAAAGTCCAACAATCAAAATAAAGCCTTCTTAATCAACAATTTTACGATACGTGATCATTATTCATTTTTTTTTTTTCGCATATACAAGCAACGTAGAAGTAGTTTTTTTTTGCAATTTTACATAATTTGTATAAAATACGTTTAATTTTTGATAATAATCACAATTTGTGTTTCTTTAAGTTACACCTTTCACGACACAAGAATCCTTATTTTTGCATTTGAGAAAAACGAACATTTCTCTAGTAAGAAGTTCAGATATCACGACCTTTGAAATATTGACTTCATTATGGAAAAACATGTTCTTGTTATAAAAATGACATCTTGTAAATAATATCACCAGCAATAAATTTCTTTCAAGTTATTCCCTTAGATATATTTTTTATATATTTTATATCTATGTTTTTTCCCTCGGTATCTCCAGAAAATAAGGAATAACAATTTAATTTTTAGTCGATGAGAAATATAATATGTTTATGAAACACCCACGTATTAAAAATAAAATGAATAACCATGTTATTTTGACGTATGTAATATTTGAAATATAATATTTTCTATTATAATCTGAATACCTCGAAGCCTTGTCATTGTGTTTCAATTTCAATTCCTATATTTTTTATCAAACCACTGTTATTTTTAGTCCAGAAAAAAATACTCGTAAAAACCGAGTTGAAATTGCCTTTTTGCCGTCCAAAAGGACACGAGAAAGATACAATTCCTAAAATTTCAGTGATAGAAAATTCCAATAAGAAATGAAAGTTGGTGGAATGTTTATACAACAAAATCTCTGAGAATTTAATGAACTCGCCCTAAAACCTTATTGGATGTCGAATGTCTTTTAAAATCAATATCTTCGAATTATTCGGGCGACAAAAGATTCTTTGGGACCAATTTTGGGAACTCAGATAAAAGATCAAATGAGAAATTCTACGCAAGTTTTCACATTATGTACGAGTACTTTCTCAATCCTTTTACATTACGCACCTAGAAGACCAAGAATCATTAAATAGACAGATGCCACTTTACCAACATTAATAATTTGATTACACATTGAATGCTTTTCTCCGCTGATGGTTATTTACCTACATAGAGATTTAGTCATATTGAAGTTAGAATCGCAACTGTCATATTCATAGTGCGTGCACTTCATGGTGATTTTTCTCTATATGCCTATACAAATACGTTTACTTTTCTGTATTACTTTCCACGAATTATAATTTTTGTTTTCCATGTTTGTGTTTATGGTCAATTGGTTCATTAGTAGATTTTCTGATAGTCTTAAAACTGACTTTGAGTTTTGATTATTTCTGCCATTTATCCCTCATCCCTCTTATATGAATACTTAAAACTTTTTTTTTATTAACACCCCTTCTTTAAATAGTCACTACACGCCCTTGGTGGACATATTCCTTGAATACAGTTCATAGTTCTTATTTCATTGTGAACTTTTTTGGCGAGACAGAATATCTCACCAGCTTACTTTTGACAGTTATATGATATGTTTCCAATATTCTAATTTTGGTTGGTATAAATATCATATTTTAATAACCGTTTTTTTTATTATTAAAGCTCGCTCCAAGAGGGATGTAGTCGCCCTTACTCCGGATGGAGTTCCAGTGAGGGAAGAGCCCTACGGAGTGATGAACTCTTCACGCCAACAACCTAGGATGCTCATGGATTGGTACACCGCTCAGGATGGATCGCAAAACAAAAGGTAATTAACCCTTTTAGGACAACTGGTTACAGCTGCTAACCACAAATTTAAAATAAATTGTCTAAGTGCCTACAGGTTTCTAGTTAAAACAATAGTGCAATATGTGTTGCCTATGTAACAGAAATATTGCTTGTACAGATTTCATGTTGGTATCATTGTCTTGGAGCTTATTTCAGACTATTTACTGTGGCAATTTTGCGATATTTATAGGTTAATTGTATCTTAGTTTATCAATTTTGTGAGGTTATTGAACGAAATAAACAAAATGACAGGTGAGTTATAGTCATAATAATACTAAAAATAAGTAGTGTTATATAATACCTAATATTTTCAAGAATAAATGCTTTCATTTATATATTTTATAAAACATGGTCTTTGTTGCTAACCACCAGCCACACAATGTGTATTTTTAATTTTGTTGAGGAATAAATATTGTATCAATCTGTGTGTACAATTTTCAGTAAATTTGCAGTTGCAATATACACTTATTTGTAAATGATTTCTAGAAATAAAAATGTGTTTAGTATAATTTTTTTTTTGTCCTCAAAGGGTTAAATAGTATTATAAACTTAAATATTTAAATATACATTAATGTGTCCTGTATGGGACTATTCAAACTGGATTTTACCCAAAAAAATTAACTAAATTCAACCTTCACATCAATCGGGAGACAGTTAGTCTCAAAATAATAAATTGATAATTTACGCATGTATTTTAGGACCATTTTACTCGCATTTGTACAGGCGCAGTAGCGTGTTTGGGTAGAAGCTCGACTGCGAAACTGGCCTCGCCAGTTTAATTCCCGCCAATTACAAAATTTAAAAAAAAATATTTATTCAAAATTTTATCAGTTTGTTTGTCTTGTATTTTTCACAGTTACCTTCCCTATCTTTACTATTCTATCTGTAAACAAGCCGTATAAAGTAGGGGCTATAGAGTTGCTCCTTTAAAAATAAAAAATAAATGTATTTGATCATTTTTTATATTTTTTTCCTTTTCTGCTTTCTTGTACATTGTATATTTTCTTGTATCTTTCCATCCCTGAGTTGTATTTGTCGAAACTTGTTAAAAAAAATAATAGTTAAAAACATTTTTTTTTAAATTGTAAAATGTAATAACAAAGTTTAAGCATAAAAAAATTAAAACTTATTCATTGAAAAATTTTCACCTTCTAAAAGCTTCATCAACAGGTGATTTTTTTTTAAATCCTGAGTATACAAGTAAATATTTACCACAAAATTCTATATGCTTAGTGAGATTTTCATAATTAATTTCTTAATTTATTTTATTTTAATTTAATTTAATTTAAGTAGAATAGGTACTTCAAAAAGCAAATATTTGTTAGTCTAATGGAATTTCCCAGTGCAAATAGAGAAGCAGTTAAGATTTTAGACGAATTCAAACTAGTTTATATTTGCTAACCCAGTTTCTAGATTATGTATTATATTTAGCCTTAAATTATATACAATAATTTGTATTATCAAAACTATTTATTTATAAATGGCTGTACCAAAATTTGCTAAAATGTTTTTGTTTATTTAAATTTTATTATCTCACTTATTGTCATGCTCTGTGGCGTAATGGGATAGACGCTCGACTACGAAACTGAAGTCGTGGGTTCGATTCCCGCCAATCGCTAAAGGAATTAAATAAATAAATTTATTTTCAACCAAATGCACGGCAAGGTATTGCTGTGTTTCAATCCGGTTAAATGGAAAAGAAAGCACTCATTTCTAATATGCTTCATTTCATGCTTGTATAATGCTTGTGAAGCATTATTGAAGATAATTGTGAAACAGCATAGCAATCGAAAACATTGAAAATAATAATGCACAGCAGCTACCAAGAAGCATGCTATCCGCCATCAGGAATATTTAGTATTACATGTGTTTCTGTAATGTTTAACAGATGGCGCTGCCATATAAGTAATATGTTTACAAATAATAAGGAATTGTCAATTTTATAAAAACACGTGAGTATTCGAATGCAACGTAGTATCCAAATTTCAAAGCAATCGGTGAATAACTTTGGAAAAGTTCATATTTTGACCCAACCAATGTTTACATTTCTACTTATTTACATAGATATGTAAAAGAAGATATATTATTTAATTTGTGATTTATTTTTCACATTATCCTTCCCTATCCTTATCATCCTAGATGCAGTCAAGCCATTTAAAAAAAGCTTATAAATAAGGTTATGAATATATATTTATCTAACACTTTCCTTATTATTCATCGTTCACTTAGTGTAATACCACTTTAATGAACACTAATTCGTGACTACCGGTTTCGGAATAATAAATTCCATCATCAGGTCATTTAAATGAAATTCTTTACAATCTGACATTTAAACTAAAATAAAACTTTGAAAGAGAGAAAGAAGACATTAATACGCAAAATATATAATTATCTACAACATTTTGAGTGTGTCCAAATATTTGTTCTCAAAATCTGGATTATCTCCAATTACAGGAGTTACTTTCATATTCTTCTTCATCTTTGATGAGATGTGAAAAAATAATATGTAATTATCTATTTATTATGCAACAAAACCATTAAATTTGTTTTTTTTTTCTAAATCAACGCTAAAGATGTCGATTTAAATATTAAACACGATCAATAAATTCACAACTTTCTAATTTTTACCTAGCACTTTATTTTTTGTCTACCAAAGGCAAAGGTACAACATACAGTGTAATTTATCATTTTCTCACATTATTTTCTTTCAGGAAGCATTTCAAAAAGTTCCAGTCTGAGGAGTCCTTAAGGGGACAATCAGGACCTGTCTATCCCAGGCACATGGTGCAGCCGGCTGCAGGGGACACTCAAAGCGGTAACAAGAAGGTCATCAGGATAAGGAAACCACTGCTCAGGAGCGGACGTATGTCCGATTATACTTCTGCATACCAGGTAAGTCGTTCATTGTATGAGTTCATATCGAACATCAAGCAGAAAAGGTACAAGTGTTAAATCTTTAAACATTATATCGTGGGTGTACTGACAAAAAAACGTTAACTCGAAAATATGCAATTTTGACTTAATGATGGAAATTATAAAGTTTTTAACGTTCTATAAACTGGAAACATATACTAAGTAGTTTAAAATATCATATTTATGTGGTTTTAAAAGTAATTTTATCTTAAAATTTAATAAGGGGTATTTTATTCAGGCTAAAAGCTTTAAATAACAGGGATTATTCAAACAGGGATTTTAGAGTCAAAGTTTCTTGCCAGTATACCTACGATATGGAAACTGCATTTCAATATTAAATTATTATAGGGATTCAACTTTATTTATTTGGGGATTAAATAGCTAACACATAAAAAAAATTTAGATTGACAATAATAAAAGCCAATTAAATAATTTCAAATATATGTAATGAATACTTTAAAGTTTGTAAAGAGACAAAAGAGGAGAAAGGGTGGGTGTGTGTGAGTGTATGTGAGGATGTGTGTGTGTGTGTGTGCGCGAGGGTGGGAAAAAAGGGTGAGAGTAAGGTATTAAATGGAATATGCAGGAAGTCTGGGCATTTACAGGGCTTACGACCGTCATAGGCTGGTTTAAATGATCACTTTACATACGTGTAACATTCACCAATTCTACCCATGATTTACACCCACACTACTCAAATTCTTGATACTTATAGATATATTGATTAAACTCGAAACACAAAGTGCAAGAGTTTACTAGAGACATTTATGGTGGGATGAGGAAAGCTTTTACTAAGCAGAAACTCTTTCATTTGTATGTGAGATCCGAATTCTGGATTATATTCACATACTTGAGAAACGCGAGATAACATCTTCTATTTTCTTCTTCATCTATGTTGAGATGTTAAAAATAATGTAAAAAATCACTCCTGATTGAAGATAATCCAGATTTGTGAACAAGTATTTGGATACACTCAAAATGTTGTCCTTGGAATATTTTTAAACGTATGTCACATAATTAAGAAATTAATTAATTAAGAAAATTTAAAAAATATGATGGCTCTTGCTTAGCGTGACAAATTTCTGAGAACGGTTTTCTTATTTTATTTATTTATTTATGAAATTGAAAAACGGGGGGGGTGAAAATGGAAGCTGTCTTTACTGAATTTAAAATTTATTTCATCCATTAGTGCAAATTGGTTTTTGAATATTCTGAATGTAATTATCCTTCACCACTTTTGATTTGATGTCGAGTTTTTTAAGCCCAAAATTTTCTTCAATCTACTAAGTAACAAATTTCAAATGTCAAAGGGAAAATCTCAAATAAGGGAATATACAGTATCGCACAGATTAATTTAAACAAAACTTTTTTTCGTATTTTCAACACCCTCTAAAAAAAATATTTTGAGGGTGTTCCTCGTATTATGGACCAGGGCTGCTTCTTTCAGTGACTGAGATCATAAATAGCGAGAAGTATCACCCAATTTTACTGGAAAAGATACTACCAGAGATACAAAAACGAAGGTCAAATGGTAATGTAATATTCCAGCAGGATTTAACCCCTGCCACAAATCCAAAATAATGATGAAATTTTTCACACAAAAACAATTAACTGTGTTGGACTGGTCAAGAATTTTGCCAGACCTAATTGAAAATCTATCGGCAATCTGAAAGAACCGGCTCTCCAAAATTAAACAACACTTTCTGCCCTGTAGCGGGAAAATACTAATAAAAAATATGCCACTTTTGCTGGGATATAGTATATTTTCTGGGCATTCCGAAAACATGCACAACTATAAATTGACGATTTTTAATTTATGACGTTCTTGAAAGGAGTAAGCGATATATTACACGAAGATATCCAATTAGAGCCGACCTTTTTCGGTGTAATGGGCAAAGTTCTGTATAATAATATGCTCGTAATTATTACAGTTGTAGGTTTGCTATCTTATCAGAAATATTAGTATATAGATATGAAGTAAGCTGTGTAATAAACAACCGTACCTTTTATAATTAAAGTAATAAACCTTGAGCGATATATCCAAATATCAGGCACCCATACATACTCTGCATGGTTTGCATCCCTTGAATTTTCTGTGTGAACAACGTGTATCTATGTTTATCAGTTATTAATATTGGTATGCCGCTTACGTATCGAGAGTTTACTTGGTGATTTCGCTTTAGCTCAGTAATCCCTTGGATGGATGCTGTCCAAACCTTATACAAAAGTGACCTTTCGTAGGATTGTAGGCACACACCATATACAGGTGGACTTGAACTTTCGCACATGATTGGTTCCTGAAAATGTGTGCAAAAGTTAAATGTTCGAAAGTAGAGGGATGTAAAAAAATTATTTAAAAAGACCCCAAAAATTGTGCTTTAAAATTAAAACTGTCAAAAATTACAAACTAAGTAAATATTGAATAAAAATTTTACAATATTTTCTAAATAAACTTGTCAAGAGTAGTTTCATAGAAAGTTCTGTAACATGAAGTATTATAGATCGCCCTACGCACTTGAGATATATGTTTTCCATTGGGATCACATTCTTTCATAATTTTCAAAATGACTCGAATTGCGCAAAAGCTTCGTTCATATTTTTATTTTTAAGGTCTTGATGCTTTCTTCGGGTCCTTCTCACTTTCAATTTGTATATTTTTTTCATTCTCTTGTCGGTCTGTTAAAAATTAATTAGTCAAGTTCAGAATGAGATTCAACCATCTCATTAACATCTTCACTGTTAACATCCAGGTTTTCTTCGTTTATTATGTGAACTATTTCAAGTGTGATGGTTTCTGGAGAATTTATGCAATCACTCATCATTTGTGGCCATAGTTTCCATGAACCTTTAATTATCGACTCTTTTGTTTCAACCCATGCGTCTCCAATATTGTTTATTGCGTTCCATATGTTATAATTCAGTACGTTCATAATACTTTTCACAGTACGGCCCGGTTCATACGCATTTCATAGTGTAAAAGGGAAAAAACTGCACGGAAACAAAACATATTTGCATTATTGCCTAAAAAGATGTTTTTTTTAATGTAAGAAATAGCGCATTGTGCGAAAGTCGAATGTGCGAAAGATGGGGTCCGCCTGTAAATGTCTTAAATCCTTCACGAATTTTTACAACCTTTTTATTGTTTTTATATTGTCTACAAATAAAAAAGGTTTTATTTATGAGCTGGACATTTTTATGTGCTTATAAAATATTTTATTTAAGTTACACTGAAAAAGAGACAAATCTCTTGCTTGGAGAGGGATTTACACTAAATTAATTTATTATCCTTTATTAAGGATAAAACCTTATTATTGTTTTTATATTGTCCACAAGTTAAACTACTTTAATTAATTACCAGACATTTTTTCTTATAAAATATCATATTCAACTTACGCTGTAGCTGACCAAAAAAAAGAAAGTAATCTCTTTTACTTGGAGAGGGATTTACTTCGAATTCATTAATATTACTTAATCAAGGATAAAACCACTTTTCCTTTTCTGATGTACAGCAGGAATTTCAATTTTTATTGTTTCAAAACTTCTATTTGTTTGGTATTCTTTGGAAAACTCTTAAAATTATTAATTTCTAAATATGTACTTAAAATTTTAACATTCTCCTTATCATTCATTTCCAAATACCTATAATTTTTTAATGATCCTTATAATAATACTTTTAAAACGGTGTTTGAAAATGATGCGGAATGCATCGAAATACATGTCACAGTAGATTTTAAGAAATAGTGTTAAATATTCACTAGGTAAAACTAAATTAAAACTTTTTTACAAAATTTTGAGTGTGTCCAAATACTTGTTCAGAAATCTGGATTATCTCTAATTATAGTGTTTTTTTTTGATATCTCAACAAAGATGTGGAAGAATATAGAAGTCTGGGCATTTACGGGGCTAAAATGTTGTTAACAAAACATTTAATAAGCCCCGTAAATGCCTAGACTTCCATATTCTTCTACATTTATAATGATAGATAAATTTTAATATTTAAATAAACATATATTATTTATTTATTTATTTTCAGAATCGACGATCGGGTGAATACGGAATGAACCGTCGATTTAGAAGATTCCGAGAGCAAAGACAACAAAGTCGTGCTACAGAATCTATGGAAGAAGTCGATTTGGACGCTCATCTTTTAAATAACAAAAATGCAAAGCCCGTCCTGGTAGCTCATTTTAGTGGTGACACTTCAGATCTACAAATTGGCAGACACGAACACTATGAAGGTAAGTGTTATTGTGTAAAACTATATAAATAAAAATATAAATGTTCGTTTGTTCACAATCTTAAAATTCCTAACTCACCGATTCCTAATTTACCGATTGCTTTGAAATTTTGACACGACTTCGTCTTCATACGCGCGTATTTTTACCTATTTAATTTTTTTTTAATTAAATCGTTTGTTCAATATTTTAAATCCCCTTTACTTATTTACATGCTTTGTTACACCTTTGCCCTCGTATACACGCGTTTTTTACCTTTTAAAAATCTATTAATTTAAAATATTCTTGTTCGTTTGTTGAAAATATCATATCTCTCTCCTTCGTAATCAACAGATTGGTTTGAAATTTCGACTGTATTTTTACGTGTGACAGGGAAAACATGCAATGGCAGCTCCATCTGTTGAAAGTTACAACAATATAAGCAAAACTTAACCCATTGCTTTTTGACACTGCTGTCACATAGAATCTCGTTGCGCTGTTGTTTTATTGATTTTTAATATTTTCATTGCTTTACAAACATTGTGAAATGAATAATATTTGAAATGTGCTTTCTGTTTTCATTGTTTTCCATTTAACCCGATTGAGCCACAGCAACGTGTGGCCGGATACAGCTAGTTGTCAACATACTACGTCAATATAAATAGTTTATCCTAAAAAGTAAACTATCTAATGAATTCATTCGATAGATAGATATTTATTCGGGGAAATTCAACTTTGGTAAAATATAACTATAAAATGTCATTTTAATACATCGGTAAAAACTAAGTTAATTTCTGCTACTTTTGTTTTAAATTTTCTAACTAATTTCTGCTACTTTTGCTTTAAAATTTTCCGTTTTTTATAGTTTTCTCATAACATCTCTTTATTATTATTATACCTGTTTAGTTGATCGAGAACTATTAATATTATGCAAACATCTGCTACATATAATAATTATTCGCACATTATATCGTGAAAGTTTTCTATGCGTTCAATAACAATAAATTCTACATAACGTATCTATTGATCCATGCGTCAAGAACAGAAATTCTCCAAGGAATTCATAGAAAATCTCTCAGAGAAAATTCTCGCAATTCCTCTTTTCTTTCGCGATTGAAGCTTTCATTATTTACCATGTATTGTATAATAAAGTACAAATATTGAGCAAAAATACATTTCTGTAAGAGTGATTCTTGTATTACAATTTGTAAGAGCTCTTTCTTGATTCCTAGTCGATTTATTTTGTCAGAATGGCGTCATTTTTTTCAGTTTACATGGAAAAGTTTTCTCATTAGTGTTGAAGTGGCACCGTACTAAGTACAAACACCTCCCCCTAATTACTTCTTCCTAGTGATTAGAACCTTTAGTTTCTGTTTGCCTTCGGGAACAGATTGTTATAAAAGAACTTTGCTTTACAGTTTTACTGAACTTGTTATATTTTAGTTTCACCTCCATTCTTCCAACTTGGCCGGCTGTAGTGGACGATGCACTACTTTGTTAAAACGAACTCGTCAAATAATATTAATAATAATATCTGAGGGCAAATTTTCTATGATGGTACTAGAAGTTAACGGCTGGCCTTAGGGTCGATAATGATCATTTTTTTCTCTGCGGGTCTCAATTGACTAATCATTTAATGGGCAACGTTAAGAATTAGATTTTTGCCTACGCCAAAAAATACTGCGTTGTTATATTTTTTTTTTCACCAACACAAACTATTATTTTTACATATTTACAAAAGAAAGAAGCACGAGCAAATTCATCATTATTGTTTTCAAAAACATAAGTACTCTAATTGAGGTTTGATTAAATTAGGATAAAGAGGTGATATTCATTCCGAATCAGTTCACATGTTTTTTTTTAATGCCTGAAGTTAAATTTCAATTTAAATAAGTCCGATTTCACCGGCTAATTAGGCTTTGGTTTTTTAACCCTACTCTTTGATTATGACGGATTCTATTATTATATTAAGTTATTTTAATTATATGAAGCAAATACTTTTGAAATTGTTTTTTATACGAAAAAAGATGATGTATAAAAAAACAATAGATGCTTCATCCCAGTTGATACACCTATTTTTTGTAATAACTCGCAAAGCCCCTACTTTAAAGGCTTGTCTGCAGGTAGGACAGTAAGGATAGGGAAGATAAATGTGAAAAATACATCTCAAGCGCCCAGACCAATTGAAAATAAATTTTTCACTTATTTATTTTACAATTAGCGGGAATCAAACCTACGATTCCAGCCTACCCAACTACGCCACGGCACCTGTCAATATATCAACCGGGTGAAAAAATTTGTGTTTGATGTCATACCCACATCATCACAAAAAGTAAATAAATTATAAAAATATCGATGAATTTGAATACTCTCAGCCACTCAAACAATTTTTTTTTTTATTTACAACGACATTCAATTGTCATTTACCAAACGATTATCTCTCCCTGTTACCACGTAATATATTCTCCCCCTATTCTAAATTTGGACTCAGAAAGACTTAGTGAAATACTACTGTAAGGGCGCTTGTGCACTACACGGAATTTTGCTGTCCAGTTTTTTCAAATGAAAGCGACTACGACAGTTTAGCATGATCGAGTTCACGTGCACTATGATCGCGCACCGATCGAGCGCACCGATCCGAAGAACGACAAGTGTACAAGTCAATCATCCGTTTTTTCATGCTAACCGGACTTCCAGACAGTAAAATTCCGTGTAGTGCACAAGAGCCCTTACAGTAATACACCACTCTCTCTGAGTCTTTCTAAGTCCAAATATAGTATAGGGGGAGAATATATTACGCGATAACAGGGAGAAATATTCGTTTGGTAAATAACAATTTAATATCGTCATAAATAAAAAAGTTTTATATTTGAGTGGCTTTGTCTATCATATTGCGGTATTCTTATTCAGAATATTTGAAGTGTTGTTATATTGTAGGTAACGGGCGACTCCGCCACCCACTGGAGGTTCCGTACACCAAGTGGTCAGCCGCCCCCTGGCTGCCTCCCCTAGGGATGGATGCCCACTTCCCCCTGAGGGATGGAGCGGTGACTGTGCCCGAGTCTGGCATCTACTTTGTCTACGCTCAGGTAAGTTTCAACAACTTAAACATTATATGTAATTTAATATTTGCAGACTATAACAAAAAAGGTTTTTTTAGTTGTCAGGACCATTATTAGTAGATAATTGACTCTTTTCAAGAAACGTGTTTCACGATTATTTTTTTTTAAATCAGAATAAAAATATTCTTGTAATAAGACGCATCTTCAATATTTTACTATTTTGACTATTTATATGTATCGGTATTAGACATTTAAAAAACTGTGCATTATTTTTTTCCTCTAATTTTATTCAGGAATGAAACAAAATATGAATAATTCCATGAAAATAAAATTTGGCTAATTATTACAAAAAGTCAACTAAGAATAGGTGGATAGATCGCTGTATTTTTAAAATTTATACGTGTCGTTGCAATGATTTTTTTTCTAGTATTTCATGTTTCCGAATCCGGATTATTTAATAAAATGATGATTTTTGATGTATGACAATTCCTCTTAATCCCTTTTTATGGATAATTAAAATGTAACTTTGTTTTAAGATTAATAAAAATGATGACTTTTGATGAATGATAATCCTCTTAATCTCTTTTTGTGTATAATTAAAATGTAACTCTGTTTTTAAATCTTTTAGTGATTTTACAACAAAGTTAGATTTTAATTATTAAATGGAAAATCACGAAGTTAGTGAGTCAAATATAAAATTATAATCTTTTAATGGACTTTCGATTAACCATTAAACTTTTAATAGATCCTCAAAAGAAGAGCATGTTATATTGTATTTTTTGCAACAAAAAGGAGATTATTATACGTTTTACATAAATTCCACCCCACGCGCAACGTCAAGAAACCTAAAGATCCTGAATACAAGATCATGGGAGTGGGCAGTAATTTTTCTGCGATATATTCATTTCCCATTATTGCGAGGATCTTTCCAGAACATTTTTTAAATTTTGATTGTCCTATATCACGTATATAATTTACCTACATGAATTATATTTCATATAGTCTCATATCCGAATTGTTTTTTTTTTGTAACAATATTTTTAATTAGTCAATTATCTAAGTGTTATTTGGAACGATGGAATATTTCAAAGAACTACACATTGAAGCGCGGAATTAGTAAAATATTATTAGAGAAGAAGTAACTTTAGACTTTGCTCATAAATCTCAATTTGATTCTCGTTTTCAGAGCTGTATAAAATAATAATATTTCTTCTGTCTGTTTTATCGAAACGAATATCTATTTTATGAAATTAGAGAATAATTTTAACATGTAATGTTTTAAATCTAAAAGCACCACTACCAGTTAGTAGTAGTTACCACCCTAGGTACTTACATTGCATTTGCATGCAAGTCCTGTTATTTAAGTATTTTTACTGAATTTTAGTCATGTTTTTATTGTTTAAATATTAAAAAACGACGATGTTTTGTTTCGAGTAAGGGTTTTCAACAAAACAAATAACAAACATATTTTTTTTAAATATTCCTAAGGTAAATATTTTTTAGATGGCTTTATGAAAACGTACTTTTACTTTATATACAAAAACATATGCTGTACGCATAAAGCTTATTTGCTGAGATAACGACATATTACATAATTTCCTATTTTTCAGAAGAGCCTTTTAAAGTTTAAACCTGAAATATAATACAAAACAGTAGGCAGCCATAATGAAAATCCCACTCTCTTGGGGAATATTTAGAATGTAATATTTTGTCACCCTTTTAGTACAAAATATATTTAGTACAAAATATATTAACAAATTAAACGTCATTTTGAAATATATCATCCTAACAGCAAATGATCAAAAATATCAAATAACCTCTCTAATACAACTTCATCCTATTAATTCTTAAAATAAATCGACATGGAAAATGAACATTATAATAGATCTCGCTTATACCGCGAAAAGGTCACCTGGATCTATTACAGTAGAGATATTCCATATTCATAGACACCACAAATAGAATATTATTATAGGGGCATCGTAAGGCAATATATCTTCTATATTTATTTTTCTAAAAACTCATTACTTACTTAATTTGGCATAAAAAAACATCAAAAATGAAAACTTTGTGTTTTTGATCGTTATTTATCAATGAAGTATGATATCCAGTAATTTTTTTGCAATTTCGGATCGAATTTTATATTGTATTTATTCGTAAATGAAGATTTTATTAAATGAAAACACAACGTCGCGATGCCCTTAATCATTCTAAAAACTAGCTATTTAACTAACAATCACGCTGCTCCCCGGAGGGGTAGGCAGAATGAATAGAACGCCACACCAATCTGTCTTTGTAAACAATCTCTGCCTCCACATTCATGCAACTCCTCATACAAATCCGACGATTATTTCGACTGTTGACCTGTCTGATATTCAAGTATTCAAATACTTGATCATGTCAAGTTTTCCTCGATCTTCTTCTGTTTTTATTACCAACCACATTCACCTCATAAGTTTATTTTATTTTTCTTTCTTCACTCATTCAATTCACATGCCCAAACCATCTCAACAGACTTTTGCATTCTTTCCTGATATATTACATTCTTTAATCTCATATTTGTAAACAGAGAAACGATTTTTTGTCACCATTAGGTACACATCTAAGCTGAAATCTTGTTCTTTAATTAAAATATAAATTTTTATTTTTATTTATATCTCCTTTTTAACGCGTTCATAAATTTCCGTTTTTTTCAAACCCAAAAAAATACAGATGGCTCAAAAGGAATGAATTAAGTTAATGTTACCTATTTACTCATTTTAATAAATGTTTGTTTAAACAGGCGAATGTCACTTTGTTTTTTTTAAACATGTTTTACTGAAATCCTGAATTAATCACGGTACAAATATTCTTTGCAAAAAGTAGACTATCAAAACAAAGAATCGTGCTTGGTCGCCCGTTCTCATGCATTAATTTCCAGTGTGATACTTAGGTCAGCAAATTATTTTAGCAACGTAAACAAATTATTTTAACAACGTAAACAAATTGTTGATAACAACGATTACCAAAAAAATGTACTCAGTTATTTGGAAGCAGTATTAAAAAAAATAGTATTAAAAGTAAAATTATTTTACACACAAAAAATTGCAATTTGTCACGTCCAAAACTACTTATGCTATAATTAACCTTTTCGGGAATATGGACGTAAATAAACACGTCGGTGCGAATTTTCCTCAAAGGAGTATTGACGTTAATTAACGTCGAAGTCCGTCTGTCAGTTGGTATGATTTACTTGAACTTGTATAGCAATGACATCTACGGATATTTATGTAATTTTGTCATAAAATAAAACCTACATGGTGAGTTTTATATTTTTTTTACATAATTTCATCTTCAAAATACATAGATTTCGTAAAGAAAAAAAATCATTATAAAAGAACCCACTTCCCAGAGAAAGTCGGACATCAATTATTGTACTCCCAGAAAGGTTAAAATAGAAAATGATGTAACGTTGATATTTTAAGTCAATGGTTTTAATTACGGTCAAAGTAAATAGTCGATCACTAACGACACGTAGGCTGGTTCACGAAATACGTACATAGGTTATTAAATTTTGTAAAATGTCACAACGCAAATGAATGATAAAGATTAGGAGTGATAGGACTAACCTTTTTCTAGATCTTCGGATTCCTCTAAGTAAAACTGTTACAAGCTGCTAACTCCATACTATAATGTTTCTGGTTTTTCGTCACAAAGGCTTTGATTTGTTAGGGATTTAAAGATCTTTTTTTATTTTATTATTTAAATATCAATTTAGCGTGGATATGTTGAAGATTTTATAACGTGGTTTTAGATAAATTTGATTAACGTTTTAAACACGTGTATCGAACTAAAGAAAGCGAGTAGGTACTGAAAATGTTGCAACAACCAAAAATGTTCTAATTTTTTTCGGATTCTTCAAAAAAGGTGCGAAAGGGACAGAATAGAGTTTCACCAGAGAAAAGAAGACAGGGATAGGAATCATTCAACATTCTGACTCATCGCTCACTGCTTTCAACAAAGTCAAATATCAAAAAACATGATTTTCAGGAGATCGTTTTTAAAGTTTAAAAATATAATAAAACGTATTAAAAATAAATATCAAGCCACTTATTGAACTTTTTACTGTGCAACAGATCTTTTTTGGTAAAACCTAAATGTTTTTTCTCCATTTGAAAAATATTTAGGATATTAAAAAAAATATTATAAAATACCTTTTCTTCAAAATGCAAAAACAACACTTTCTGCCCTGTAGCGGGTAAATATTAAGTTAAAAATATGCCGCTTTTGCTATGATATAGTACATTTTTAGGCATTCCGAATATATGCACAATTGAAAATTGACGATTTTTTATATTTGACGTTGTCGAAAGGAGTGAGCGACATTTTCAAAAACAGCCTACTCAAGCAATCACTGAAGACTCAATATACGTACCAGATATTATGTATTTGAAATTCTTTATTACCAAGAAAACGCGTATTTCGTTAAATAGTTTTTGAAGTCATTTTTTTTAAATAAATAACTCACCAAGTCTCTACTTTTAGAGGCCTGTCTGTAGAGAGGATAGTAAGGATAGGGAATTTAAATGTAAAAAATACATCACAAACACCTACACCAGTTGAAAATAAATATTTCTTGAATTTATTTTGCACTTGGCGGGAATCGAACCCGCGATGCCAGTATACCTAACTACGTCAAGACACATGTAAAAAATGGCATTGTGGAAGAATGAAGAGAACGGTGGATTGAATGATAGACTAACGATCAGGTCCTGGAAAGTCTATCCAAAAAAAGTATTTTGGAAACTCTTGATTACAGTATAGAAACAGTAGTGGACCGCTTGATGCAACAAAATTTAAAAATATATACCATTCATTTTAGGCAAAAACTAACGGAACCAGGGCTGAAGGTAGACTTATGACTAATAAGTTAATTATCTCCATTAAATAAATGAATTCTAAAAAAAAATATGCCTTTTTCGCTCGAAGTCGCTAGACCAATATTAATATTATATTGTAGACTGAGAATATGTATGCATGCGACATCACATTAATATGAATCCGGACAAGTATTTATATTTCTTGATAATATTCTCGGAAGATGTCAAGTTTGCTTGAATTCCAAAAAATATAAAATGTATTCTACCTACTTTGGTTTGCAGTGACATAAATATATACGGACGTATAAATCCAAATGAAAATATGATGTACGTATTCTGTACGAGTCGTTTAATAAATAAATATTGAAGGGTTTATGGCAAAAAAGGACATATAATATTTGTCTTCCAACCACTCAACTTTTTTATGTTACTTACTTACTTATAACCCTTATCCGCACCCAATGGTGCATAGGGCACTGTATCGAATTGACGCAGTGTTATCTTGACATTACTTACATGAAGGCAAGGTGATCACTCTTGCGCTTCAGGAACCAGTCCAGGGTATTATTAAATAAATATTACTGTGTCAAATCACTAATATTTATTTTCACCCTCCCTGGGAATCGTAACCGGGACCTCCAGCACGGTAGCTTAATACGCTAACCATTACACCACGGAGGCGGACACAATGTTACATAGTCATTTTATGTTACATAGCTTTAAATACTTATTTTATATCCTACCTTCCTACATCATGAGTTAGCCAAATACTGATACGGTTAATAAAATAGTTTTTCTTCGAGAAAATTATTTTATTTCAGCCCTTATCTGCACCTTAGAAATAATATGATTTATATTTGAAGCAATGACTTTGTGATTTTTCATTTTATATTAAAACATAGCATTGTTTTAAAATCACTATAAATATTTTATTCTAACTTTATTATAATGTCTATCGGTTTCGAAGCTAACCGCTTATTTATCAAGACCGATTAATACTTTTGTTAGTTAGTTATAAATCAGTATTGATAAATAAGCGGTTAGCTTCGAAACCGGTAGACATTATAATTAAGTTATAATAATAAAAAAATTGTGATTTTAAAACAAACTTATATTCTCATTATAATAAATGATACATAGAATACTGCATTTTATTGTCGCTGTGATAACCTGATCGTTAATTACTTAAAAGCAACAAATAAAACAAGTTTAAAAAAACTACATTTAATCATACGTGGATATCTAGCAAATATTTGGCATCTGGGTCCACCACATTTTTTTACCTACGTTTTACTTTATGACATTACATTTCTCACACTAGTATTCAGAATCTATTTGAAAACTGACACTGCTGTGTTGGAAGTGTCTGCTTCTTACTCTCGTTTGATATTTCACCTGACACATGCGAACCTGGGAAAGGGGTGGGTTTTTTATTCTAGATTTTAGACAGTCTAGACGTTTTTTAGAGGTAATATGTAATTCATGGCGCCAACTTAGAAAATATTTATTAAAAGACTGATATCCAAAACTGTTGGGTGATTATTTACTTATAAAACTTCAATCATTAAATAATATAAAACCTTTTCTGCTATCTGTGTTACACTAACTAAATTATAATTGCGATAATAACCAGAATATCAAATCTACCATAATAATAGGAGTTAGATCACAAAGGAAAGTGAAATCAGTTTCTGCAAATTAATGGTTAATTCTCCATTCCCGAATCTAGGTAGGTATTATATTTGGAATCCTTCTCAGAATGTCCTTCTCTAGAGATCATATTATTATCAATTCAAATTTACATTAATTTCTAACCTTAATATAGTAGCGCAACGTTTAAAATACGCCATTAAAGATTTATCTACCACTCGGTACTATGATCGGTGATGGGCGTGCATTCCATATAGGCAGAAAAGCAGTGCCTATCCTAACTTACTCGCGGGACATATAAAAACGCAACCAGTATCTACCCTACCATACTAAGTAGTGCCAGCTTACCTTACTACCTACCTCTACTGCCTACTCTAGTTAGTAGTGCCTAGCTTACCTTACTACTACCTCTACTGCCTACCCTAGTAAGTAGTAACTAGCTTACCTTACTGCCTACGCTAATTAATTCTCTGTGCACGCCACTGGTGGCCACCTACCAACTGAAACTACAAAATTTCTAACGAATTGGTTTAACGTTTGATTCGAAAGGGGATGAAAATAATTTTGAGTGTTTTTTTTCACATTAATATTTATCTAATATTACTTTAGACTCTATAACTGTTGCAAAGGACTGATAATTGAAAATATCATATACTTCATATAAAAAAAAACAGTCAAATTACCATCGCATCTATTTGATGCACTGCCCTTTGCACCATTGGGTGTGGAGAAGAGTCCGTAAGTAAGTATCGGCAGAATACAAGAAACAATCAAAATCCGACATCACTCGAATATTTATTTATTTATTTTATTCAAAATGTATTTTGGGGCACCCTTCTTCAAATATAGGTTGCCATTTTTTTTCAAATTGCTACAAGCAAGCTAATAATGGTTTCTTTGTAATAATTGAAATACTGAAACAACCAAAAATTCATCAACTGGGTAATAAAATAATTTTCCATTCCATTTTGTTTTATCTTATTGAATCTCGATCAGAAATATATATTCCAATTCTGTTCAAATTAATAAAAACATCAGCATAAATTCCTTTGTATATCTAATTGAGGTATGTTTATTCCAAAATATATTAAGCATTCCTTTGATATCTGAATTTTCTTCAAGAAATAATCCCAACCTCAATTCATTGTAAATAATACATGTTTTGATTTGATATAACAAAAATGTATTTGCAATTTGTTTTTGCTGAATTGTATCTCGTCGAATACAATACAAGTTTTACTTTTAAATTTTCTCAATAATTACCACAAAAATATGTTTTATACTACAAGCGCTCAGTAAATTAATAATAATATTTCTATTTCTATTTTCAAAGCAAAGTTTAAACGTTTTTAATCTGTTAATCAATTTGTTAAATATCAACAGCGACATCAATTGCACGTAGAAATAGAAATCCGGGGAAAAATAACTAAACTTTATAACTAACAAATACCTTTTACATGAAATGAAGATTTCTTCGAATTTAATCACGTCCGGACTTTACAAGTACTGACATGATATGAAAAAATATAGTAATATGTACTTTTAAAAGATTAATTTTTTTTTCTTAAATATCTGATACATTTCTTAATTGGTCTGAGTGTTTGTAATGTATTTTTCACATATTCCTTCCCTTTCCTAACTATCTTACCTGTAGACAAGCCTCTAAAATAGAGGCTTTGCGGGTTATTCCTTTAAAAAAAAGAAAAAAAATGTATCAAATATTGAAAACAAATAGTGACTTTACATTATTTTTAGGTGTTATTATAAAGCAAGGTAACTAGATTAATATTTATATATATAAATATATATATATATATATATATATATATATATATATATATATATATATATATATATATATATATATATATATATATATATATATATATATATATATATATATATATATATATATATATATATATATATATATATATATATATATATATATATATATATATATATATATATATATATATATATATTATAAAACCCATCAAGTGTTATCTTGATGGTTTACACATGAAGGAAAGGTGATCAGCCCTCCGCTTCAGGTACCCAGTCCAGGGTAATATTGAATAATTATGACAGTGAAAAAATCACTGTCTTATTTATTACCCCCCTTGGGAATCGAACCCGGGATCTCCAGAACGGTAGCCGAGCGTGCTGACCATTACACTACGGAGGCGGACGTATATATATATATATATATATATATATATATATATATATATATATATATTTATAAATATATATATTTATATATATTTATACATATATTATATTTATTTATATATATATATATATATATATATATATATATATATATATATATATATATATATATATATATATATATATATATATATATATATATATATATATATATATATATATATATATATATATATATATATATATATATATATATATATATATATATATATATATATATATATGTATAAATATATATATATATTTATGTATTTTTTAATCAACATCTGAAGATGATGTCATGTTACTTACTGGTCAAATAAATTAAATGTGGAAAAAAATAACTAATAAACTAATATAATATAACATTTACGAATTTTTCTTCTTCACTTTTTTGTGAAAAGAAGATAATTAAATTTTATATCTAGTTATGTCCATGTCCATTAGCCATGTTCGCTAAACAAGTGTATTTTCAGGTCTACTTCCACGACAGCCACGATACGAACGGTTTCAAGGTGTACCGGAACAACGGAGTTGGAGACGAGGCCATCCTTCAGTGCACCACCATGACCTACTCCAAGGAGAGGATCAATAAGGCCAACACGTGCTACACCGCTGGAGCATTCCATCTCAGCCAGAGTGACACCATCTTCCTGCAGAACCTGGGCAGCATGAGGTACAGCATCATGCAGCCCGGCAAAAGCTTCTTCGGCCTCATCAAACTGGGTGACGCCAAGTTGAGATAGACTGAAGTGAATATTGAATAATTCTTTGCCATATAAATTTAAGGCTTCTAGTATAAAAACAGCAAATGTCACAAACCGTTTTTTTTCAGGTTAACTTTTAATCGCCCCTCACGTCACTTAGGGTTATCCTTACATATCGTAGTCATACAGGAGAAAGTGACGGAGTGCATTTTTTATAAAAACGCGATCATTAACTATTTGATATCTCACTAGATTAATATTGCCCTGAAAAAAATCCCAAATTGTTTTAAACTTTAAGTATAATATATTGACTTGTTAGAAATGAGGAACTGCATTGATGTTTATTTTGTTGCCAAGCAAAAGTGACTTAAATGGCCCTCCTGGACATTTTACGTTTTCTCAGTTGGTCACTTTCTCCTGTACGACTACGATATGTTTTTTTACTATATTTTACAAATAAAATATCGTGGAAACATCTTTTATCTAATTGAATGTCAAAAGTACATTTTCGTTATTGTTTACTTGTGAAAATATCAGTATTCAGCATTGATATTCTGATACATATAACATACGTACTCGTATTACTAAAATATATTTCTTAAAATAATGATAAAGCGTTTGCTGTTTTATTTCAAAATCATCGGTTTTTATGCCATATATCATGAAAAACGTGATTTGATCACCATAGATTGAAAACTGTATTTAATTCAGAGGAATATTTAAAATAATATAAAACATGCCAAATAATTATAAAGCGTATAACGTAGCGCAACAATGTATCCTTTTTATAACAACATTTTTTTTCGTTTTTATACAGAAAACTCATTATAAATTAATGAATAACGAACCTGCTCTTTTTACTATTTTACAAAACTTCTTCGTTTTACTTTTTTTATACTTTTGTCTTAAAATCTAGACTTAATTTTGTCAGTCTTTGGTGACCTAAATATTTACGTTATCTAACGTATTTCTATGTTTGTTTATACATACTCTGTAATTTACATCTTCAAATGATCTCTTTTCAACGTTCAGACTCTCTTGAAACGTTGCGTAAGTGAGATATGACTTTTTTTTTAAAAGCCTTATGGTATATTTAGCCATTCGAAATGGCTTACTCTTATCTAATTTTACGATTCTGAAAGTGAATATTATTTCAATTATACCAAATAATCATATTACAAGTTTTATAATATGTATGGCTACCTAACATTATATTTATTTTAAGAAAATGCTAATTATTTAAAGATGATTACAAAAAATGTCAAAGATAAAATCGCAATTTTCTCTGTGTTTTGATAAAGTTTAAATTCTCCATTTTAAATTTTGCTGACCAGCAGGTTTTTCTTCGAATAGAAACCTTTCCTTATGAAAAATCAAAGCTGAAAAACTTCCCTTTCTTCATTCCTATGAGTTCATAATTATTTATATAAAGTATACTAATTACTCTAATTGAACTAACGATTCTCAAACTTAATTTATAAATTTACTTTTTATTGGTGCCATAGTTATTTTTAAGTCATTTAGGTTTATCATTCTATTTAAGTTAAATATTTTACCTATTTCTATTATTAATATTTGTATTTTTTTTAATATAAAAGTATCATTTTATTTTTTAGTTTATATTATACTTTTTAAATTCAGTAGAATTTTTTTTCCAATATTATGTACACGTTATATTGGTTTTGAATGATAATTCCTATTAATCAAATAAATATTTAAACTAACAGTTAATAATGCTTGATTCATAGATTATTGGTACTTATATTTAAAATGCCTAGAAAGTTCTGGTCAATATGCTAAAATAATAATTTTACTGAAAAGTAAAATACAAAAAATAAAACATCTTCAAAACGTCCCTAATATAAATAACCCTTCTAATACACGTTTTTGATTCGTGATGTGTTCGATGTATGTTTCTTATTTATACTCTATGATTTTTTTTTTTAAATAAGTAAAATAAATATTTAGTGTGATTTTTTTATCGTCGTTTGGTAATATTAATAATAGGAAGTGATTTAATAATTATTTTACAAAAGTATCCAATAATGTAGGTGTATTAAACATAACTAAAATGTGACTCATGAAATATGTAGAGATTTTTCAAACCTTTGTAATTCTAACTTGATGTATTTTTTACTAAATAACCATTAATTAAATACTGAAATTATATGGCGAGGCATGTACAAATATTTGTTAATATTTAGAAAATAATTGTAATTTTAACCTATGGTCTGATTGAATATACTCTATTTTATTTCAGTTAATATAAAGTATTTTTATTTTTATTTCTACCATATATGTATGTGAATACATATTAGCGGACTTATTGCTATGTAGCAATATCTCCCAGCTAACGAAAAACAGACTAGTGATATTGGTCAAGGTGTGCACATTATAATCGTACAGCTTGCTTCATTTTAAGAACTTTCATATCTTATTCTGTAATATTACCGTATTTCCTAATTTATGTACGTTTTATAGATAATTGAATAAATATTTACTAATGTTTGAAAGTTAGTATAAAATACACTATTTATTTTAAGTAATTTTAGTTATGTAACATTTAGAACTAAATAAACTTTACAACAACAACAAAACCCTCTTTTATTTTTTTCCGCATATAAATATATATTTGAATGCAACGTTGTATCGAAATTACAAATAATCGGTGAATAACGTAAGGAGATAAAAATTTTAAATAAACGAATATTTACTTTTTTTATAAAAAAAAATATTATCAGTTATTGCCGTACACAAACTAAAAACATACTTTATATATGTACACGATATAAATTGTATTTTATTTTCACTACCTCCTTGAAACTGGTACTAATCGACACCTCTAGGGGATGCGGTGTTGTTTTTATAGTTTGAATGATGAAACAAATGCAATTCGCGCAATTAAAACTTTTCCAATATATGGTTATGGAGGAGTTTCATTACTATGCAAGTACCTTCCATCTCTTTTTATATGGAAATCGTTTTATAAATGTAAATTTCAAACAACAAAACAGTAAATACCTCATACAAAACAAATTTCAAGTGGCGTTTTGAATGTATCTTTTGCGAATGACAAAATGCGAACGTTTCAAAACATTCTGAATAATAGAAAACTTATTTTTTAATGGTTTTCATACAACTTTACTGTTCGTTAGACATCAAGCATTTTTCAATGAAAAAATACTAGGCAATTGTTTAAAAATTGCAGACGAAACCGTCTGCAATTTTGAAACAGTCGTTTACTTTGTCACACCATGTCAATCATATTAATATGACACATTATTGACAAACCCCGTTACGTAGTTGAGTAAGAATATAGCTCGAATCCAACACTGACAACCCAGATTTTTTTATTGGCAAAGCACCCAAAATTGAGTGATACATGCCACCTTTCATTACTGGTACCTTTCATTATTATGCTGTAAATTAACTTGAATAAATACTAGAACTTACTCAAACGTTTTTGCCATACTTGCTTATGACCGCACTATCAACTTTTTGGGAGTTCATCGATAAGAGGTGCTGGAGATTCAGCGGGAAGGAACTCTCCGAGCGAATGTCCTGAAGGAACTCAAGGTTAGGTAGAAAGGGGCAGTTGAATAGTACGTGATCAACAGTCTCATCTTCCTCTTCACACGCGCTGGCATCCCAGGTTATTTAAACATTTAGACATTTTAAACTGAAATTTTAGTCAGGCGCCGTATAGACGCTAGTAGACGCTAGTAGACGCCGTTACCCTCGATTACGAAACTGACATCGTGGGTTCGATTCCCGTCAATTGCAAAATAAATTCAAGAAAGTCTTATTTTCAATTGGTCTGGGTGTTTGTGATTTATTTTTCTCATTAACTTTAACTATCATTACTACCCTACCTGCAGAAGTCTCCAAAATGTCATTGATCATATCTGATCAATATCACCCTGAAAAATACTCACCAGACATTCTGTCTAAATTGGTTTCATGAAATTATGTAATATAGGAAGAATATTCTCTCCGCGATGATATTCTCAAAAAAACATTACCAAACATCCACAGCATAGCAACAACGAAAAATAAATCATGTCAAAATATTAAAAATACTAATTATTAGAATTATTTATCGGTTGGGTGAAGACACATTGCAGTAAATCAATATTTTTGTTTTTTTTTGTTACAATTTTCCATACTGATACATATTTCAATTTTTTAAGCGGCTAATATGTTATTTATTTACATAATCATTAAAATATGAGTTTTTTTTTATTTTGAATATGCTCCATTTTCAACATATTTTTACACTATGATCAAATTTGTTTCATAAATTAACTCCACAATTTAAATAATGACATTACTGCAATTTGGCTAAATAGAGAAGTATTATAATCAACATAAATCAAAAAGTTCGTCGGATGATAAAAAGTCCTCAAAATAGTTTAGGATAATAGCTGCGTTGGATACCTGAAAGCTTAAACATATCAGAAGGCTGTGTATTCACTATTTTGAACAACATTTGTTCATGTGAAAGCTCTGTTCGAAGTGGGTATCGATTTAGCTCACAATCGGTCAAAAACAATAACAAAGCTTTTGAAACAAAACTAACAAAGTTTGGAGCTGTTTTAGCGTAAAAAGCGCTTAAAAAAATATGTCTGCGATATTTGACAATCGATAAAACATACGTGTACCTCTACATTTTAGAGTCAAATCAGCATTCAGTTGAGCAGGCAGCAACTGACAAAAGCCGCCCAAAATGACCAATAACGAAAAATTTTGTAATCCATTGACCAATGATTGGCTTTAAAAAAGAAAAAAACTATTTACTTATATAAAATATTATATGGTATTTTTGGTGTATTTGAAAGAAAATTTGGTAAAAAAAACGACCCTTAATGAGTTTTATGAGATTATGCCTAGATAGTATGAATATCCCTATCATAGTTAGTAGCTTACAACTTAGTATAAAGATAAATTAGTTTCCGAATGGCTTCGAAGAATTACTACTAATACGCTAGTAGCGATATAGTAAACTAATCCGATAATGCCATATCTATAAAATGTGGTGCCCTTTTCACCCTCGGAAAAGTAAAAAAGAGAAACTCCTGAAATATTACACGTACGAGTATAGTTTATAATATAGTAATTTTTTTTCTTGAATGTTTCTTGCAGATACTTTGTGGAACATTTTATAAACTTTATAAAATAAAACAAATTTGTTTTAACCATTTTTTATTGGTACACTTTTTTCCAGCCGGTTTCAACAAGAACCTCATCATCATCAGGGCTTATGTACTAATTTTAAAACATTAAAATACTCATTGTTAGGTTATAGTTAATTACCCTTCCCTTACGATTCCAAAAACTTCCACAAAATCAGTTGGAAAAAGTATACGAATAAAAAGTGTTTAAAACAAAGTTGTTTTATTTTATAATGTTTTTAATATAGTAGTCCTTATATATGTAGGTATGTGCCTTTACTCTGAATTACAGCTATTTACCCGACTTATTTTCCCACCCGCTTCGCGGTATCACACGTACCAAAAAGGGTTCGAGAAAGGTCGTACTCGTTCAATAAAATGCGGGAAGATGTGCTTTAAAGATTTCATGGACATTTTTCAAAGCTTTAGTAACTGTTAACAACAGTCTCTTTAACCATTTTATTGTCGTATCCGTAAAATGACAACCCTGTTTCTGCCTTACATATCAATGGAAAATAACAAATTATATGTATAGGGTCATCAAAAAGTAATGCAAAAACGTTAAAAATAATTGTTTTAAATAACATTATCCTTATCGCTCATCGTTCACTTTCAGTAATATCACTTTTTAAAAAAATATAATAATAATATAATAAAACCCTTATCCGCACCCCAATGGTGCATAGGCACTGCGTCAAATAAACGCAGTGTTATCTTGATCGTTTACACATGAAGGAAAGGTGATCAGCCCTCCGCTTCAGGTACCAGTCCAGGGTAATATTGAATAAATATTACAGTGAAAAAATCACTTATATTTATTTTACCCCCCCTGAGAATCGAACCCGGGACCTCCAGAACGGTAGCCGAGCGTGCTGACCATTACACTACGGAGGTGGACAAATATTTAAAAAAAAAAAAAAAATATACATATTTAAAAAATATGTATAAAAATATTTTTAAAAACACTGATTCATGACTACAAGTTTCGTAATAATCTTTCCATCATCAGGTCATTAAAATGAAATTGTTACGGTTAGACAGTATAAATAACGAATTAAATTTAACTACTAGTCGTCTTAAAAATATTCCCATTGTGATTCATTTGTCTTTTTTCTCTCTTTCAAAAATTTATTTCCATATAAATGTCATACCGTAACAATTTCATTTCAATCTACATTTGGCCTAGTGATGGAATGATTATTCAGGAACCGGTAGTCACGAAGTAGTGTTTTTTGAAGTGGTATTACACAAAGTGAACGATGTAGGAGAGTGTTACCATACCACAAGGTTAACAATGCTTTAAATATATCCAAAAAATATTTTATAAACAAAACTATGAGAGGTAATTAAACCCTTTCCGGTCCCCCAAATTTAAAAAAAATCTAGGTAGATAGTTACATTCCAATTGGAAAAAAAATATTTTGTCTTCTGCTCCACATACTGTTGTAATAGATAGGTGTGACAAAAATGTAAGTTTAGAATTTAAATAAATAATACTGATGAAAAAAATGTCGAATAACATCCGACATGGGACCTAAGAGCAAAAAAACGATGTCGAATGAGATTCGACATTGGACTAGAAAGGGTTAATGGTTTTTGTCTTAAAATGTGCAAGAAAAGATTTTTAAAAATTCGTACTTATGTAGGTACATACTCGTAGTATGTTTCGTGTATGCACCGTTCGTCGTTCTACATATGTTTAGTCAGTAGTGGATTTCTTGCCACGTACGTGCAATCATTTCTGGAGTAACTGTCAAGATAGCTGCAGAAATTCACTCCCACAGGTGATCCAAATCCCGAATCTTTTCTGCGTATACAATCTTATTAATGTATCTCCAGAAAAATTTATCCAAAGGGGTAAGGTCAGGACTTCTTGGAAGCCAGGCATTGGGGGCTCCTATACCAATCCAGCGGGTCAAGCACAAAGCAAGGTCACGGTACCTTCAAAACAAAACTTACCTTTATAAGCTAGCGTTCAAAGATAGAATTACCCGTTTAACATAAAGTGTTTTAGTGCTATATTTTTTTTAGACCGCCTCTGTATTGTAATGGTCAGCACGCTCGGCTACCGTACTGGAGGTTCCGGGTCCGATTCCCAAGGAGGGGTCAAATAAATATAAGTGATTTTTTCACACTTATATTTACTGAATATTACCCTGGACTGGTACCTGAAGCGAAAGGCTGATCACCTTTCCATCATGTGTTAACAATCAATATAACACTGCGTTTATATGGTGCAGTTTCCTATGCACCATCGGGTGCGGATGAGGGTCAGAAGTAGAAGATTTTTTTTTAAATATTGTCATTATTTTTCAATGACCCTGTATTATATTTACCTACTAAATTTATTTGTATACATTTAGCCAAGTTCCTTGCAGATTTGCTTAGTGGACCGAATCACTATGTTTTACGCATTGTGTTAAGTTATGGAGAAGATTTTGCTTAGAAATTAATTAGAAAACGTAGCATGACCATCCAATAACAGCCCCGAGCATCATAAAACTTCGTAATCCATCATCCATTATTGTTAAATCTACAATACATTATACGTGTTATCTTATTTAGGTATCTACTAGTTTGTTGTTTAATCAGGGCTCGGAAAGGATCGGATCGAACCGGAATGCTGCTTCGATTTTTTTCTGGAAAATATTGCCGGTCTGCGAGATTTTCGCCAATATTCATTTTTGGATGGAAACCGGAGCAACCAATAGATATTTTGCACCGTTCGCTTTGTTAGCTTTTCCACAAAACCCTGAGATTGTTTTAAAATATATTAGTAAAATGGGTTAACAATAACCAGTTTACATATTAATTATTCTTGTATACTGTATATTAAATATTATTATTATTTTACATTTCATATTAATTTTTATTAATAAATTCTGAAACAGGATGTGAAACATTGGTAAAACAAAATTAAAAACGAATACCGAAAAAACCTGTAATATTTTTCATTTCACAAAACGCTCAATGGTTTTGTAACAAAAAACTTTTTTTGTTCAATATTTTTTTTAAATATTGACATATTAACTCAACGAAAAGAATATGGAAGTCTGGGTATTTACTGGGTTTATAACCTATCGAAGTCTAATTTAAGTATGGTTGGTAGTGTAAATGTCATAAAAGTCACTTCTACAATAAAAATACAAATTTACTCATCATAATTATAGTTATATAGTTATATAGATACTGGGAGTTCACATGTGTAAGAAGTTGTCAGTTGAAGGATATTTGTATAACTTTTAAAATTTACGTTGTGTGGTAGTCAATCAAAGGTAGAATGGTAATTTTACATCTCACCAATAGATGTCTCTAGTGAAGTTTTAGTGATTCATGAACAAGGTTTCTAAATTGGTTCATATATATAGAACTTCCAAGAATTTGAGTAGTGTGGTTGTCAATAATGGGTAGAATTGGTGAATGTTACACGTGTGTAAAGTGATCACTCAAACCAGCCTATGACGGTCGTAAGCCCCGTAAATGCCCAGACTTCCATATTCTTCTTCATCTTTGATGAGATGTCAAAAAATAATATGAAAATAACTCCTGTAATTGGAGATAATCCAGATTTTGTGAACAAGTATTTGGACACACTCAAAATGTTGTAAATAAATTATCTGGTCAAATTATAAGCTTAATAATAAAAATGAAAATGGTATTTTCTGGCGTTTCTCATGTGTGTGATTATAATCCGGGATTCGGATCTCACATACTAATATAAGAGTTTCTGCTTAATAAAAAGCTTCTTTACATCTCACCAATAGATGTCTCTAGTGAAGTTTTAGTGATTCATGAACAAGGTTTCTAAATTGGTTCATATATATAGAACTTCCAAGAATTTGAGTAGTGTGGTTGTCAATAATGGGTAGAATTGGTGAATGTTACACGTGTGTAAAGTGATCACTCAAACCAGCCTATGACGGTCGTAAGCCCCGTAAATGCCCAGACTTCCATATTCTTCTTCATCTTTGATGAGATGTCAAAAAATAATAGAATGGTAAATGTAAGATGTATAAAGTGATAACTTAAACTAGGCTATGACGGGTCGTAAGCCCCGTAAATACATACCTAGACTTCCATATTCTTCTTCATGTAGAGATGACAATATAAATAGATCCTATGTGGATAAACGCAGATTTGTGAATAAAGATTTGATCACATTAATAATATATGTTTAATTCGTTTCAACTGGATTATTGTCGATAAAATATATGCTTTAAAAGTTATTTTGTAAGTATGAAATGGAGGTTCACAAAGTTATCTCTTATTTTTTAATTATTATAAAAGATCGAATTAATTTATGTACTTAAATTGTATTTGTTTTGTAATATGTCCTTTTATATAACTAATGTGAATGTTTGCGAGGTGATATGAGATATGAGTGTACATGACAATGCTGCATAGAAAGTACTGTTACGTAACAAAGTTCTCAACCCTTAATAATTCAAAACAGGGAGGAAACTTGAGAACTCTTGTGTAGTATTTATCTTCCCGAGACAGTCAGTAGAATCTAGAAACGTAAAAATCTTCCGTAAAACGTAAAACTTAAGTAATATTATGAAAAAAAGACTTCTTTCAGCATTAAAATTACTGCAATATAATGACAGTCTAAAAAATAAGTCACACTTATTTCAAGATGATAAACATGAATACTCTCATTAAATAAATAATAATTCAGTAATTGATCATCGACCAAATTCACTTTATTTACCTTTATTAGATATTGGTTTTACAAGTACCAAAAAAATATTAGTAAAGAAACATTCTTACAACATTTTTTTATTAAGTGAGATTTAAAACGAAACATGAAAGATTCAATAGTTTTCAGTTTAGTACAGCGTCTTTATTAAAATATTTTCGTCCACGAATCTCAAATATTCTTGAGTGAATTTCTACAGCATGTTACTCTTTCTGCAAACATTTCTTTGTTTGAATATATTAGTATTCCTACCCTCATTTGCACCCAATGGTACATAGGGCGCTGCGCACAATCAATAGTTAATTATTTGAAGGCAAGGTAATCACTCTTACGCTTCAGAACTAGTAAAAAAACAAAAGAAAATTTGCACTAAGGCAATTATTTTAATAAGGAGATGAAGTCAAGAACATACCCTACTCAACATACTTTATACCTATGTAGACTTCTAGACAATGGAAAAACAAAACGCAATCTGCAAGGAACGAAATAAAATCAGTATACAATAAGGCGAACCGACAAATTTTTAAACTTCTTCTGTACTACTTCTTCTTCCTCTTCTTATCTCTATCCGCACTCAATGGTGCATAAGGCACTGCAACGTATTGGTGCAGTGTTATCTTGATCGCTCCTGCGATTCAGGGACCAATCCAGGGTAATATTAAATAAATATTAGAAAGTAAAATCAGTAATATTTATTTTCACCCCTCGCCCCTGGGAATTGAACCCAGAACCTCCAGCATGGTATCTAAACACGCTAACAATTACACCAAGACGCACAAGTTCTATAGTGCAATGAAAGTGAGTGTACATTATGTTTACGGCTTTTTCTCTTCAACTCGATAACTCTTTTAACGCTCTTCTGCAATTTAAATCATAAATTATCTGTAAACGCATTCAGAAATTAACAAATGAAATCATCCGAGTCACAGCATAATGGATACAGTCCCCAATCCAATGAACGAGATCACTACGATCGCCTAAGCCACCTAACCATTTATTATTAATCTCTTGTTTTTCTTATATGGATTTATCATTATAATTTGACTTTGGCTTTTATCTTATATTACGCTATTGTAACTTCATCTAATCCTCTTATGTCAGGTTATGTTTGATAACACATCGTCGGAAAAAAACTATGTCTGCCTTTTTCGTTCTAGCAAAGTCGCCCTTAGAAAAATGTGACTGGAAAGAGAAGCGCCATAGTGCGCCGATTCACCGTCCGCCCTATCGATCGGCTCCCGATGTTATATAACCCGCGCCCGCCTCTCCACGCGCATTCCATCAAACGCGCTGGGAGGACCTTCACGCCCGTTCGTCGACGGAAAAACACCCGAAAATTCATCAAAAACACCTCTAAAATTCATCACCCACATCATAAACAAACTCAAAAACACTAGAAATAATCTAAAATCCATTATTTTTTCGATCTCGAGACCCGAATTGGTCACGATTTTATTTCGGTAGTGCGGGAAAATTAGATCCAACAAGTACTTTTTGGGGGGTTAGTTCATTGACAAACATTCGCGTTACATTAGGACAAGACAAGGCATCTGGCATTTGCGTCAACGATTTTCGTTTGAAGACTACCCCAACACTTTTCGAGGACTACATTTCACATGTTTTAAGGTGAGTACTTTTTTACCATTATTAAAAGCTTTCAAAAACCTGTCTGCTTTTACATACATACCTACTTGTGAATTCGCTTTGTACGCCATAATACGTGGAACACTTAAGTATTCCATTTCCTGAAAAAAAAAATTTATCTATAGTATTAAGTCATCGTTGGATATTCTCAAATTTATGTAAGTATATAACATGGTATATTAATTTTTGAATACTCTTCATTAATTTGAACGCCACCGATCGAAAAACAATAAGGTTTTTATTAACATTCAATTTGTACTGAGAACAAAGTGTTAGAAATAAATAATGTGATTCACATTTATTGTTTTTAATTTATATAAATAAATAATTACCTTAATCGGTGTACATAAATCAAATACATATTATGCTAACAAGTGATTTAGTAAATTAGTGAGATATATTAATTTTGTATTGTACGGTTTTTTATTAGGATTTTTCGGTTTGGATAACACAAACTTACATAAAAGAGTTAATGTCAAGTAAAAAATAATGTAGTACGCATAAATCGTTGTTTTTTTTCAAAAAAACAGACATTTCAAAAAATAAAATTTAACGTATTTAAGTTTAAATATCAGTGGTTTTACGATTTTTTACAGATTTTAAAGTATTTTCTTCGTCTTTTCCTTTGATACATGGTTTAATTAATAAAATGTTGTGTTGGATTTCATTACCTAAAGCAAATGAGTTATATAAGTAGATTTATTATTTACTAAAATTATTTTGAATTATATCTAGCTCCATAGTATAGTGGCTGTCTTGCTGAAGGTGCATATAATAACGTAAATTTAAGTATTTTTTTAGTGTTAAATTTATTTAATGCTACCCTGAATTGGTAGGCATTTAAAAGGTAAGACTAATGTCCTTGCCTTCATATATTGTAGTTAACTATCAACTACATATTTCATCACTTGTTTAAATATGCATCATATGTTTATATGTGCATATGTAATAAATGTTTGTTCTCAAGTGATTCATACAAATTACACTAGCTTGAACGAGTACGGATAAGCGACTCCAAATTTTATTTCCATTGCATGGTTTCGATACGGTGTCTTAGGCACTATTGAAAATGGTTTTGACTTAAATTACACATATTAGAAAAGGTTGCGTTTGATTAAGGAAAACATAAAAGTCATTCAATTTATATTCAGCATTCATTCGGTAAGTAAATTTAGATAGTATGGTGTACACGTGGTCCAGGGTGAGACTCCTGGATATTGTATGTATCCAAAACCACCAAAACTACAAAAACAATTACTTCCAACGACCATCACAAAACCTGTGTATGTATCTTTGCATCAACAAAAGTAGTAGAGACGAAATATGGTAGGTCCACCAATAATGATTTTCATTTGAACTTTAACATTTTATTTCTTTGATTGATTCTGCAGTCACTTTTTGGTTATATCTATACATTTTTATCTTTATTTAACTTAGTGGTAACATTCTATTATTTTTAATCAATCCATGTTATAACATAATTCTAAAAATATACGAGATAATAGTGGTATATATATCATATATAAATTAAACTCCATTTGTGGAAGTTCGTACACGAGAATGACTTCAAAAAAAAAAATGAATATTGAATTAGGGAACATTAATTATTTTTAATTTAAGTCTTACTTAGTAAATTTCACTATTTCATAAAACCTATCATTTTCAAACACCGTATGATCCGGAATGCATCAAAACACGTGTCATAATAGATTTTTTGAAATAGTGGTATTTACTTACTAAAACTTAAATTAAAAATTGATAGATTTTACTACAAAGAGACTCCCGAATACATTAATGAAAACATGAATTGTGTTCAGAAATAATATTTTTTGAGTTTTCAAACCATTAAATAGATTACTATCACACATATAACCACAATAACGTATAAATCCTATAAATTATTAATAAAATAATCCATAATCAACAATATGATTCATGATTAAAGCCTCCCCCCTATTGCTCGTGCTTAAACTAATAATAAAAAATTAATATAATGAAGAAAAAAAAAGCAGTTCTTACCACATGTTCATCTTCCTACGTTCCAAGAACACAACATTAAAATGAAGACTTAGTTTCACATACGGTTTTTAAATACGATGCGAAATGCATAGAAACGCGTGTCACTTTTTTGTAATAACATAACTAATTTATTCATAGTTTTGTAAGAAAACTAAAAACACTTTTCAGAAAATCAAGTAATAAGCTTATTCAAAGGAGTAGCTTGATTCATTTATTTATTCATGGTAAGCGGAATGTTCAAGAGAAAGAAACGGTTGTTTTAAATCTTCATGAATAAAGCATTAATAACATCCCTTTGTCTTAGAATAGCGGTATTTGTAAGATGAAAGGTTTTTTTCTGAAAATGTAGAACATTCTTTAACTTATCTTAATTCTTGAATAGGTTAGCTTTATAAAATTAACTCCAAATAAACCGACCTTATTCTCGGCAAATGTTCATGGTCTAAATTATAATTTAAAAATGCCTCCATAATCTCTTTGATGTCTCTGGAAAATATTCTAATAATATTTAAGACTTAAAAAGGAATTAATCTCAGCCCAACTCTTAGATAATATGTAATTTGATAAAAGATACTAAAATATTATGTTTACTGTTGGATGTAGAAAATAACAACATCCTTATATCTTTTTATACATTCCATTTTCTCCCAAATTATTTTGGTTTCTCGTATTTAAGAAAAATATTTCATGCTTCTTTATTTCAACTATCAGACTATATTAGGGACTATCAGAATCTTTCAAGGTCTTATCGTTTATATCTTAGTTTTTCATTTTTAAAATTTTATTATACATAACTCAAATTTCATATTTCTATATGAAAATTTTACTTACATCCCAAATCGACTGAATATCGGGACATTTTCATGACTAGGGACATCACTGTCAATAATGATGAATATTACAGACTTTTCGAAATGAATATCAATAACATATGTCTTAAACGTGATTTTATCTAAAATTGCTATTTTTCGTCGCATGTTTTTCGTGTACCTGTGTTTAAATCAGTCGCTTTTCGTTATATTGGTACTCTAGGTAAATTTTGCAGATTTAAAATCATAGAAATATATTAATTTTACTGGATGAATGCATTAAATGATCAGATTGATAATCAGTGCATAGGTATCTATGTGTGTCCATTTCTGACATATTGAATTATTACAGTGAACTCGTCTTATTGAATGTTAAATATTGTGTCTTTGAGAACAAAGGTGGTTAGTCCGGCTTATATCGGCTGTTATAAACACAAAACGAGTCATACACAATCCTTTAAAGGTTGAGTATGTTAAATAAGATATTCCTCCCGAGTGATAATATCCCATTGTTGAATGTATCATTTTGAAGATTATAAAGCCCTTACCTATCTTTCACGTATTTTCAACATAAAATTGAGCCACTAATGCCGATTTTTAATTGTATACTACGTAAGGCAAGGTCTAAACCAGGCCTGGCATCGTGACCTAAAATTTTCCGGGCTGCATACAGACAGTAATATATATATTTTTTAAATACAACGAATTTAATACTTAATGATTTTTTAAAGTATGATATCTAATTTTAATGCAGAGGTAATCAGAAAGTACAATCAGGGTGATTGTGAAAAAGAAACATTAAAACGAGCAGATGTAAGAAAAAAATACACATTGAACCTACAAAAAATATATCTGAAAATTAAAAAACATTGTTATCATTTTTAACAATCAAACTTGTTAAAATACACATAAATCAAACAATATTAACAGTTAAATTTTAAATAAAACCAATTTATCAATGGCTACTCGAGTGTGAGATTTGAGTTTCTTTTCACCTGAATAAATGTAATTACAGACACTTAATTGGTTTTAATAAGTTAAAAACGATTTAAAATACATTCTGACTATCCGATATAAAAAAATATATTCGTCATACATGACCGCGGGCCGCACTTAAGGGCGCCGCGGGTTGGCCACCCATGGTCTAAATCTTGCCTTACGTAGTATACAATTAAGAAATCGGGGTATTCTTATATCGCTCACTCCTTTCAAGAACGTCATAAATAAAAAATCATCAATTTTCAGTTGTGCATGTTTTCGGAATGCCCATAAAATGTACTAAATCTTACCAAAAGAGGCATATTTTTAACTTGATATTTACCCGCTACAGGCAGAAAATGTTGCTTTTGCATTTTGAAGAAAAGGTATTGTTTGATTATTTTTTTTAAATATACTAAATATTTTTCAAATGGAGAAAAAACCTTCAGATTTTACCTAAAAAATGTGTTGCACAGTAAAAAGTTCCATAAGTGGCTTAATATTTATTTTTAAAATATTGTGTCATATTTTTAATCTTTGAAAACGTTCTCCTGAAAAATCAAGTTTTTTTTATTTATGACGTTCTTGAAAGGAGTGAGCGATATACAGTCCCCTTTGCAAATTTAGTGTGGATAAGAGGTGAGTAACTGTTGTAGTACACACATGGTAGCCATTTGCGATTACCACAATGTAGGCCAATAAACAAAGTTATTAAATAAACCTTTAGCAACAGCCCTACTCAAATTATTTCATCAACTTATATTACTTTGGCGCCTCTCCACGGGTATTTAGTTACCTTATTATAACTTGTAGACAGCTCTGGCACTCTCTCTATTTGATTTGCTAAGATGATTAAGTTTTAGTAACTGAACTAAAACTTTCTTTGATAATATTATTGAACCGCTTAAACCGAGTGTTATATTCAAATTTCAGTTAATCAAAATTAATAACATCATAACAAGAAACCAAAATGATAATTTTGTTTACCAGAGCTGCCCACGTAACTTAGTAAATTTATATTAGATCTCTATTAATAATTCTCAGTTGTGATTTATATTCGATATTGACAGAAATTCATGCAAAAATAATTTATTTTTTTTAATCCCTCTCAAAAGTTTCCTCTAACATTATTCCGATATTTATTCATTATTCAAACCCTTATCCGCACCCCAATGGTGCATAGGGCACTACATCATATAAACGCAGTGTTATCTTGATCGTTAACACGTGAAGGAAATGTGATCAGCCCTCCGCTTCCGGTACCAGTCCAAGGTAATTTTGAATTAATATAAGAGTGAAAAAATCACTTATATTTATTTGACCCCCCTGGGAATCGAACCCAGGACCTCCAGTACGGTAGCCGAGCGTGCTGACCATTACACTACGGAGGCGGACCGATCGATATATTTCTTCTTAAATCATCTGTCAGTAAAATTCCTAATTTCTTTCTTGCTAGCTAAATATTTTTCTAAGAATATGTAATTTGCTTATTTTACCGTTGCAAGCAGCTAGTTTTTTTACCAATCTGCACTCGTTTACGAATGATTTAAGTAAACAATTATGGAATTGGAAATTTCATCTTATTTTTTTTATAAAAAAATATCTTTATCGTTACAATTTTCATAATCTTAAAAAAAATTATTTATTTATATTCCACTCTATTTGACTGAACGGTCTTAAGTATATTCGTAATTCAGAGGGTGAATTTCTAGTTTATTCAACTCTAGCTGTACCCGGCTACACGTTGCTGTGGATCAGTTTGGTTAAGCAAAAAATAAAAAAACAACACATTTCAATGACACAAAACAAATTTTAAATAAAAAATTAAACAACAATGCAATCGTAAACATTAAAAATGCTAAATGACAGCAGCTATCAAGAAGCACTCTGTCCGCCATGAGCTATGTTTAATATTGCGTTCAACAAATCAAAAAAACTGTAATTTAAAAAAAATAAAATTAAAAAGCATGTTTTTATCTATCGCGCTTATATGAATGAAACATTAAATAAAAATTTCAAAGGAAATCTTCTTTAACTTTTTATTTGAGATTAAAATAAGGAGACTTGTACATCTTACTCTCCGATCGTAATAAATGTATTTGAAATAATTTTATTGATTTTACTTGTTAAAAATAATCAGCACTAACCTTGTAGTGTGTATTTATTAGTGCTTGTTAAAAATTAATTATCCTTCTTCTTCAAACCCTTATCCGCACCCCAATGGTGCATAGAGCACTGCATTCTATAAACGCAGTGTTATCTTGATCGTTAAACACATGAAGGTGATCAGTCCGGGGTAGTATTGAATAAATATTAGAGTGAAAGTATCACATATATTTATTTGACCCCCCCCCCCCCGGGAATCGAACCCGGGACCATTATAATACAATAATCGATGGTAATCTTGTGGTATGTATAAAAAATATATATAGTACTTGAAGGATTCGAGCAATTTCTGCAAATGTATTTGCACTGTTCCGTGTCTGTCTGCTGTGCTAGTCGGGGTTGTGGAGGCGTCTGGTTACCGCCCAACGTCGGGTCGGAATCGAATCTAGCTGACGAACTGAACTAACTAACTTATAATCCTTTTCAATGCCTACACCGGTCATTTCTAAAAAAATTGGTGGTGGTTTTACAAACTTGTATTTATTTAGATTGGCAGTGACAGGGATATTGAAAGCTTTTAAATGTAAATTCACAGTAAAATCGCGATAAAATTTTGGTTTTATGTATTTAATATTAAATAAAAAGAAACTGATTTCTTGAGTCTACTAAGTTGTATTTTAGTGTTTAAAAAAACACATTGAAAATGCCATAATTAGGTGAAACAATTGTCACAAATTTGATGTTTATGTTTTTTTTTTTTTTAAACAATAAAATACAAATGACAATAATAGGCTCAAATAATCAGTCTTTGATTTACCATTTAATACATAAATTAAAATGGAATTCTACAAATTATTCGTCAAATCTATAAATATACATTTTTGTTTCAAATTTTCTATAAATTTCGCAATTCAGTTCATACAAAAAATTACTCTACAATAGAAGGTCTGTCAGGAAGCCTAGATGCTTCTGTATCAGATCTGGGAATGCAGTGGGTTAGCTTTCAATGTATTTGTTGGATATTTATTGGATCACCACAGGAAAACATCCACTAAGGGTGAGGGGTGGACGATTCTTATCCTATTAGTATTATCGGATTACCAGTACAGCGTGAACGCATTATTACTCCCCTGGGTTCCTAAGTATCTTCCCCATTAACACTTTTATTTTACTCCGCACCCCAGGCAGGCTTGTTAAAGGGTTGACGTCGCCCACCTTTTCAAGCTGATATACCTTGGGAATATTGATGGAAGGGTAGGGAGATGAAAGAAAATTCTGCACAAAAAATATACTTAAATTAATTTAATTAAAAATAAAATAATTATACGAAAGCGACTTTAACTTAAACTAATCTTAAATTGCTATCTTAAATTAGCTTAAAATTAATTAACCCTATCTTAAATTAAACTTATTCTAACCTTTGGTGGAAAAGATGCGCCGTGATGATGAGGTGGCCGTGATCCTTTGTGAAAAAGCTGCGCCGTTGGATGCTGGGATGAGGTTCTTCTTATGACGGGGCGCCGTGCGATGATTCTTGCTTCTTATCTTCTTCTTCTCCTAGTAGAGCTTCAGCTCTTAATTTGAGGCTTATGACCCGGCGTGGGTCTGCTTTTGATACTCCGGATGAGTAAATCCCTTTTTTCTATCTTCTCTCTCCCTGCGTAGAGCTCCCGCTCTTCTCCTCACTTAAGTCTTAAAACCTGGTGTAGGTATGCTCCTTCTAACTGATTTCTCCCGACTGCCCGATCCCCCTGATCTCTCCCGACTGCTGCTTACAACTCCTCGATCCCATTGATTTCCCGAATGCTCCTTCCAACTCGTTTCTCCCGACTGATTGCTCTCAACTGACTATTCCGACCAGTCCGACTGGTCGGTCTTTTCTGATCCGACGGATCCCTTCCAACTGATCCTTCCAATTGTTGGCTTCTAAGTCCCCGGCTTCCAAGTCCCCGACTTCCAAGTGATCTATTCCGACCAACTGCCGGCTTCCAAGAGATCGATCCCACTGATTTCTTCCCGTTATATTCAGTTTCTCTTCTTGAAGATCACGCCCTCGAAACCATTTTTCATTGGCTGACGGTGCGCTTGTATCCACCCCCAAAATTTTCAACGTCTAGACATCAATTAGCAATAATTTTATTTGCGCTATATCGTAAACAAATGATTTTACTATAATCATAAAAACCGCCGGCAAATAATCCCTTTACAGGCCAGCGGGTTGGCGACAGTTTTTTTTTATGATTCAAACCTTTTAAATACATTTTAGTTTTACGACAGGTAAATTATAAAAGGTCGGAGCCATAAAAAAATATTTGAGCGCACAGATTTTTTTTTTTTCTAAGACTAATTAAATTAAACGATTGATAATTGATTATTTTTGCCAGGCTAGAGGAGAAACGTGGTTTCACCACGTCAATCCACCCCGCCTTGTAATGGCAAAAAAATCAATCTTCAATTAAATTATTAATATTTGTCTATTTCCTAACTTATTTACTACTTCTGTTCGTACATGGTTATACTAGTGGGTAAATATAATATTTAAACTAATTATCCCTAGATTCGGGTGGTTCAGTAACTCCCGGCGCTACGCGTAAGTCGTATACAGATTTATTTCCTCTGTCTACCAAAAATGTTCCTTGCGTTCCGATTTGCATTTGGACTTTAAATCCTATTCCTAATAAATGTATCCGGAGATCTTTCTTTATCTCATTTTCCCAAGCATCTATTTCTCTCTCTTCGTTCTCCCCTTGCTCACGCAACGTGCCGTTTCTAGTTAGAGGCATATTTTTGTTTGTTTACGGTCACGTTAATCGATCAATAAAAAAAAATCGAATTACCTAACACCACACCTGTATTGTATTAAAACAAGAGAGAGCAAAAAAATATATGTAAATGTGCATTTAAAATTAATTTCACAAAAAAAACATATGCATAAAATGTGTAAATATTTACTTTCTTTATCTTCTACAATCTCCTACCCCTTTCTCAAGGTAATCAGCTTAAAATGGGACTGTCAATAAACAAAAAAAATATGTATTCCTATACATATAAATTTTTTTGTAAGTTTTCTCAGGGTCGCGAACCTCGAAATTTACAATATTTCGATGGCCGACACGTTTTGGGCGCCAATTGACGTCGCCCACCTTTTCAAGCTGATATACCTTGGGAATATTGATGGAAGGGTAGGGAGATGAAAGAAAATTCTGCACAAAAAATATACTTAAATTAATTTAATTAAAAATAAAATAATTATACGAAAGCGACTTTAACTTAAACTAATCTTATTCACTATCTTAAATTAGCTTAAAATTAATTAATCCTATCTTAAATTAAACTTATTCTAACCTTTGGTGGAAAAGATGCGCCATGATGCTGGTGTCGCCGTGATCCTTTGTGAAAAAGCTGCGCCGTTGGATGCTGGGATGAGGTTCTTCTTATGACGGGCCGCCGTACGATGATTCTTGCTTCTTATCTTCTTCTTCTCCTAGTAGAGCTTCAGCTCTTAATTTGAAGGCTTATGACCCGGCGTGGGTCTGCTTTTGATACTCCGGATGAGTAACTCCCTTTTTCTATCTTCTCTCTCCCTGCGTAGAGCTCCCGCTCTTCTCCTCACTTAAGTCTTAAAACCTGGTGTAGGTATGCTTCTTCGTCTGATTTCTCCCGACTGCTTGATCCCCCTGATCTCTCCCGACTGCTGCTTACAACTCCTCGATCCCACTGATTTCCCGGATGCGGATTCCGACCAACTCCTCCTTCCAACTAATTATTCCGACCAGTCCGACTGGTCGGTCTTTCCTTTTACGACTGATTCCTCCCAACTGATCCTTCCAACTGTTGGCTTCTAAGAGATTATTCCGACCAACTGCCGGCTTCCAAGAGATCGATCCCACTGATTTCTTCCCGTTATATTCAGTTTCTCTTCTTGAAGATCACGCCCTCGAAACCATTTTTCATTGGCTGACGGTGCGCTTGTATCCACCCCCAAAATTTTCAACGTCTAGACATCAATTAGCAATAATTTTATTTGCGCTATATCGTAAACAAATGATTTTACTATAATCATAAAAACCGCCGGCAAATAATCCCTTTACAGGCCAGCGGGTTGGCGACAGTTTTTTTTATGATTCAAACCTTGACGTGGTGAAACCACGTTTCTCCTCTAGCCTGGCAAAAATAATCAATTATCAATCGTTTAATTTAATTAGTCTTAGAAAAAAAAAAAAAAAAATTCTGTGCGCTCAAATATTTTTTTATGGCTCCGACCTTTTATAATTTACCTGTCGTAAAACTAAAATGTATTTAAAAGGTTGACGTCGCCCACCTTTTCAAGCTGATATACCTTGGGAATATTGATGGAAGGGTAGGGAGATGAAAGAAAATTCTGCACAAAAAATATACTTAAATTAATTTAATTAAAAATAAAATAATTATACGAAAGCGACTTTAACTTAAACTAATCTTATTCACTATCTTAAATTAGCTTAAAATTAATTAATCCTATCTTAAATTAAACTTATTCTAACCTTTGGTGGAAAAGATGCGCCATGATGCTGGTGTCGCCGTGATCCTTTGTGAAAAAGCTGCGCCGTTGGATGCTGGGATGAGGTTCTTCTTATGACGGGCCGCCGTACGATGATTCTTGCTTCTTATCTTCTTCTTCTCCTAGTAGAGCTTCAGCTCTTAATTTGAAGGCTTATGACCCGGCGTGGGTCTGCTTTTGATACTCCGGATGAGTAACTCCCTTTTTCTATCTTCTCTCTCCCTGCGTAGAGCTCCCGCTCTTCTCCTCACTTAAGTCTTAAAACCTGGTGTAGGTATGCTTCTTCGTCTGATTTCTCCCGACTGCTTGATCCCCCTGATCTCTCCCGACTGCTGCTTACAACTCCTCGATCCCACTGATTTCCCGGATGCGGATTCCGACCAACTCCTCCTTCCAACTAATTATTCCGACCAGTCCGACTGGTCGGTCTTTCCTTTTACGACTGATTCCTCCCAACTGATCCTTCCAACTGTTGGCTTCTAAGAGATTATTCCGACCAACTGCCGGCTTCCAAGAGATCGATCCCACTGATTTCTTCCCGTTATATTCAGTTTCTCTTCTTGAAGATCACGCCCTCGAAACCATTTTTCATTGGCTGACGGTGCGCTTGTATCCACCCCCAAAATTTTCAACGTCTAGACATCAATTAGCAATAATTTTATTTGCGCTATATCGTAAACAAATGATTTTACTATAATCATAAAAACCGCCGGCAAATAATCCCTTTACAGGCCAGCGGGTTGGCGACAGTTTTTTTTATGATTCAAACCTTTTAAATACATTTTAGTTTTACGACAGGTAAATTATAAAAGGTCGGAGCCATAAAAAAATATTTGAGCGCACAGAATTTTTTTTTTTTTTTTTCTAAGACTAATTAAATTAAACGATTGATAATTGATTATTTTTGCCAGGCTAGAGGAGAAACGTGGTTTCACCACGTCAATCCACCCCGCCTTGTAATGGCAAAAAAATCAATCTTCAATTAAATTATTAATATTTGTCTATTTCCTAACTTATTTACTACTTCTGTTCGTACATGGTTATACTAGTGGGTAAATATAATATTTAAACTAATTATCCCTAGATTCGGGTGGTTCAGTAACTCCCGGCGCTACGCGTAAGTCGTATACAGATTTATTTCCTCTGTCTACCAAAAATGTTCCTTGCGTTCCGATTTGCATTTGGACTTTAAATCCTATTCCTAATAAATGTATCCGGAGATCTTTCTTTATCTCATTTTCCCAAGCATCTATTTCTCTCTCTTCGTTCTCCCCTTGCTCACGCAACGTGCCGTTTCTAGTTAGAGGCATATTTTTGTTTGTTTACGGTCACGTTAATCGATCAATAAAAAAAAATCGAATTACCTAACACCACACCTGTATTGTATTAAAACAAGAGAGAGCAAAAAAATATATGTAAATGTGCATTTAAAATTAATTTGACAAAAAAAACATATGCATAAAATGTGTAAATATTTACTTTCTTTATCTTCTACAATCTCCTACCCCTTTCTCAAGGTAATCAGCTTAAAATGGGACTGTCAATAAAAAAAAAAATATGTATTCCTATACATATAAATTTTTTTGTAAGTTTTCTCAGGGTCGCGAACCTCGAAATTTACAATATTTCGATGGCCGACACGTTTTGGGCGCCAATTGACGTCGCCCACCTTTTCAAGCTGATATACCTTGGGAATATTGATGGAAGGGTAGGGAGATGAAAGAAAATTCTGCACAAAAAATATACTTAAATTAATTTAATTAAAAATAAAATAATTATACGAAAGCGACTTTAACTTAAACTAATCTTAAATTGCTATCTTAAATTAGCTTAAAATTAATTAACCCTATCTTAAATTAAACTTATTCTAACCTTTGGTGGAAAAGATGCGCCGTGATGATGAGGTGGCCGTGATCCTTTGTGAAAAAGCTGCGCCGTTGGATGCTGGGATGAGGTTCTTCTTATGACGGGGCGCCGTGCGATGATTCTTGCTTCTTATCTTCTTCTTCTCCTAGTAGAGCTTCAGCTCTTAATTTGAGGCTTATGACCCGGCGTGGGTCTGCTTTTGATACTCCGGATGAGTAAATCCCTTTTTTCTATCTTCTCTCTCCCTGCGTAGAGCTCCCGCTCTTCTCCTCACTTAAGTCTTAAAACCTGGTGTAGGTATGCTCCTTCTAACTGATTTCTCCCGACTGCCCGATCCCCCTGATCTCTCCCGACTGCTGCTTACAACTCCTCGATCCCATTGATTTCCCGAATGCTCCTTCCAACTCGTTTCTCCCGACTGATTGCTCTCAACTGACTATTCCGACCAGTCCGACTGGTCGGTCTTTTCTGATCCGACGGATCCCTTCCAACTGATCCTTCCAATTGTTGGCTTCTAAGTCCCCGGCTTCCAAGTCCCCGACTTCCAAGTGATCTATTCCGACCAACTGCCGGCTTCCAAGAGATCGATCCCACTGATTTCTTCCCGTTATATTCAGTTTCTCTTCTTGAAGATCACGCCCTCGAAACCATTTTTCATTGGCTGACGGTGCGCTTGTATCCACCCCCAAAATTTTCAACGTCTAGACATCAATTAGCAATAATTTTATTTGCGCTATATCGTAAACAAATGATTTTACTATAATCATAAAAACCGCCGGCAAATAATCCCTTTACAGGCCAGCGGGTTGGCGACAGTTTTTTTTTATGATTCAAACCTTTTAAATACATTTTAGTTTTACGACAGGTAAATTATAAAAGGTCGGAGCCATAAAAAAATATTTGAGCGCACAGATTTTTTTTTTTTCTAAGACTAATTAAATTAAACGATTGATAATTGATTATTTTTGCCAGGCTAGAGGAGAAACGTGGTTTCACCACGTCAGGGTAATTGAGGATAAACCTGAAAAATTAATATCTCATTATGGAAAAGAACATAATCCTGAAATAATGAAAACTAATCACTTTTATTCTAAGTTTTATCATATTTTTCTAGTGTTTGTTATACATATATGTGGGATATGCAATTAATATTATATGTAGACTGGCGTTATAAAACAAAATGTATAGGCGCCGTGGCGTAGTTGGGTAGACGTTCGACTGTGAAACTGGCATCGCGGATTCGATTGCGAAATGTATTCAAGAAACATTTATTTTCAATTAGTCTGGGTGTTTGTAATGTATTTTTTACATTTGACTTCCCTATTCTTACTATCCTACCTGCAGACAAGCCTCTTAAAGTAGGAACTTTGCAGGTTATTACTTAAAAAAAACTTATTTATAAGTTATATGTCTAGGTCTTCTTCAAAGTATTCACCTTCATGACGCACACACTTATAAATATTGCAATACAATATTTTATAATGCTAAAATACAGACAAAGTAATTCTATAATAAATTTTTACATCTCAACAAAAATGATATGGAAGTCTGGATATTTCAAGGCTTACGATCCGTCATAGACTAGAACGGATCGTAGGCCCCGTAAATACTTAGACTTCCATATTCTTCTTCATATATCACTCACTCCTTTCAAGAACGTCATAAATCAAAAAACTTTATTTTCCAGGAGAACGTTTTTAATGTTTAAAAATACAATACAATTTATTCAAAATAAATATCAAGCCACTTGTTAAACTTTTTACTGTGCACCAGATCTTTTAAGGTAGAACCTGAAGGTTTTTTCTCAATTTGAAAAATATTTAGTATATTTAAAAAAAATAATTAAACAATACCTTTTCTTCAAAATGCAAAAACAACACTTTTTGCCCTGTAGTGGGTAAATATTAAGCTAAAAATATGCCTGTTTTGCTGGGATATAGTACATTTTCTGGGCATTCTGAAAACATGCACAACTGAAAATTGGCGATTTTTGATTTATGACGTTCTTGAAAGGAGTTTATTCTTGTTTAGATATAAAAATTAAAAAAATAACTCTTAAGTTGAGAAACCTACATTTGTAAACAAGGATTGAAAACACCCAAAATGTTTTGAAATCTATCGTGGTCCTTTGTTGATCATGAAAAGTTAAACAAAATAAAAATGTTTTTCATTCTGCTCGTGCTTACCCACAAATAACGTGTAATCGATACTTCATTTTTCAATTCTCTGGTAATCTAAAATTCAAATCAATATCTTATAATTATTTTCCTTTTATTCCCGTTTTCTTCACATTTTTATTGTGCTTAGCGTAAAAAAAATACAATATTATTTCCTTTTCTTTCCTGTCGTAGCGCTAGGTATCTGATATCTAGCTGCTAAAAATGATCATGATAAAACGATGAAATTATCCACAATAAAGATTGAAATTTGAGATAAATCCCAGTAGACCTTAATCGTATTTTCAAGACACCGTTCGAGAAAATGATATCAACATCGAAGCGAAATAATTGATTAAGACATATTATCATAATGAATGATTTCGCTTCGAGGATTCATACTGTCAAAAATTATAATTTTCGGATTATTTTTTGACATCTCATCAAAGATGAAGAAGAATATGGAAGTCTGGGCATTTACGGGGATGACCACCGTCATAGGCTGGTTTATGTGATCACTTTACACACGTGTAACATTCACCAATTCTACCCATTATTGACAACCACACTACTCAAATTCTTGGAAGTTCGAAACATTGTTCTTGAATCATTAGAACTTCACTGGAGACATCTATTGGTGAGATGAAAAGAAGCTTTTTATTGAGAAGAAACTATTTTATTAGTATGTGAGGTCCGAATCCTGGATTACATTCACACACATGAGAAACGCTAGAAAATATCATTTTCATTTTTATGATTTAAGCTTATAATTTGACCAGATAATTTTTTTACAACATTTTGAGTGTGTCCAAATACTTGTTCACAAATCTGGATTATTTCTGATTAGGAGTTATTTTTTTCTAAAATAATACATAATTCATCTATATTGACATCTCAATATAGATGAATTATGTATTGTATATTCAACACATATAATCATGTTTAATTTTTTAAGACACACATTCAAGAGTTTTCATTGTTCATATGATACCGTACATTCTTCTACCTTGAATACATTTATTTAATAGTAATATTGTAAGTACTTTGGTCCCTCTGCAATGATTTTATAAAAATAACTTTTATTTGTATTATCTCTCAAAAATTACACAACCGTCTGTAAGTCATGCTGAAATTTTACTTCACCTTTCACAAGCTAAAAATGTATCTAAAAATAGAAACTTTTTTGCGTTTAATTTTCCTCCCATGAAAAGCCACCTGAAGGTTTTACTTCAATCGCTTATTTTATTATGAACAACCCTGTTAATTATTTTTTAGTGATTCAATTACATTGCAAATGACTATAACAAAAAATAATTAACGGAAAAATTTAACAAATAATGTTTTAGTAAATTGAAAATATACGACCGAAATACGTATTTTTTTGATAACATAATTATGAGCAAGTAGAAATATTTTATTAAATTAATTGTGAAACTCATTCAGTTCTCAAAAAATTGATTAGTAGTACAAAAAAAACTGTATTAATTCCAACTATGGTAAAAATTAAAGGGTGAAAATTCTTGTACTCGACCTTATTTTTCAGTAGAACGTTAGGAGTCTCCGCATTCTATGGCGTTATAAATAATTCTCAGAACGAGTGACGGAATTTAATATAAAGCGTCGTGGCGTTGAATGAATGGAGGGCACCTCAGATACCTAAGCGTAGGAGGCATTATAATATACGATTCATGTACATACAGGGTGGCGCAAAATTGATCACCCTATCGAAAGATGCTATAAATTTTTCAAATGGCATCGTACGTCAATCATATTTGACACTTGTGAACTAGATAGCTGCAGTATACAAACAATATCAAAGTAGGGTAAACTCAGTCAGCATATTTTGTTTATAAATAACTTTTTTGCTAAAGAAAGAATAAAATGAATATTGAAAATATTTTATTTATTGTTTCGGCATTAACTTTGTGGTAAGACATGTTACAATGATTAAAGAAAACACTTGTTTTTTTACCACTTGAGTTTTATTATTGACTACATGTTTCAGAAGTTAAACTTCCATCATTCAGGTCTGTATAGTAACTAAAATATAAAATATAAAATTGTTCTATAAATAAGGAGATGGGAAAGTTAGGGGGAGGGGGTTAGTCAAGGGGCGGAGTTTGAAAACAAAGGAAAAATGGAAAGCAAAGGTGAAGAACTTTGAAACAATATATTATTTCATAAATTATTATTAGAATTTAGGTTTTTTTTTATTTCTAAATTTTCGAGATAATTCATAATTTGGCCTTTATATGGAACAAGGTGTAATAATTTTAATTTATGAGAGTGAAATGAGTGATTAGTAAAATCTTTGTTTGGACCTTTACAATTTATTCTAATAAGTGGAAAAGATGATATCCGTCAAGTGGCTGCCGCCAGTGTTGGTTCACATTTTTGCCCGTTTTATCAATTTGTTTGTATGCTGCAGCTGTCTGGTTCACAAACGTCAAATATGATTGACGTACGACGCCATTTGCAAAAATAATAACATTTTCCTATAGGGTGATTACTTTTGTGCCACCCTATAAAGTAAATAAACTCGCATACCCATTATTTTGCTTTGTTTTGTGAGAACACAAATCATGTTTTTTTCGGTTCTAATCAAATTCCTTATTTACTTTTATGTTTTCGCTTTGAATTTCATTTATTTTTATTGGAACCCCTATTTAAAAGTTTCATATTGAAAGTAAAATGAAATCGCTGTTTTTTTTACCCACAATCGATTTATTTTAATGGTATAAATATATATCCTAATTGAAAGCAAGCTTTTAAATATTGATTGTCCTCAACTTGCGTACATTTTGCTATTACGTACTTCCTAAAACATTATTTATTATACATTTTGACATCTCAACATAGGTAAAAAAGACTATGGAAGTCTGGGTATTTACACGGTATATGACCTGTCATAGGCTGGTGAACTTTACACACGTGTAACATTCACCATTCTAACCCATAATTGACAATTACACTGCTCTTTTTTTACTCATACATATATCATAAATATCATGATGCTTTATGTTTGAGTTTGCGGGAAGCCATCTTTGGATAGTTTGAGGGACCTTTTATTTAGCAGAGACTTGGTACACATTTCATGAACCAATTACGTTTGTAACTTCATAAATGAGTACAGGAGCTTCGAGAAGCTCCTGTACTCATTTTGTTTTATCTACTATCATTTTGTTTCATTAAAGCCTTTTCACAATTGAGATACAAATATACGAGTACAAACTATTGAGGCCCAATATTTGGAAAGTCAGAACTTAATTTTCTCTAAACCCAGATAACATTTCACGAAATTGATTTATTCTGAAAACACAGTTTTTGTTTTGAAAAAACAAATTTTTCCTAGAAATAATTAAAAGAAAAGATTTCTTGAATGTTTTTCGCAGATAATTTGTGGCACATTTTATAAACTTTATAAAACCAAACAACTTTGTTTTAACCACTTTTTATTTTAAGTACACTTTAACCTATCGGTTTCGACAAAAACCTTGTCATCATCAGGGTTTATTAAATTCTTAAACATTAAAATACTCATAATTAATTACATTCCCTTACCAAAAACTTCCACACACTCCGTAAAAATCCATTTTTTTACGGAGTGTGTGGAAGTTTGTGTGAAAAGTGGTTAAAATAAATTTGTTTAATTTGATAGAGTATTTAAAAGAAAAGAGTCATTGAAAGGTAAGGAGTTAAAAAAATATATGGAAAAATATTTATTATATAAATGTATGTATATTCTAAAAAAATATCCAATTTACATTCTTTAAAAAATCTGTCTTTGCGAATATCCCCTTAAGTAATAATTTAATTTGATAATATTTGATCGTTAAATAAACTAAATCAACCACTTAAACGGAGTACTGAGTATTGATTTACGTTTCTATTATTAGATTTAATTACTTCCATGATATATTTACTTATTTATTCGATAAGATATTGAGTTGTTAAATTATATTTTACTTTGTTTGGATTAAAATATGATTATATTTACAAATTGAATGGTAATAACACGCAGTAATTTATTAGTATTGTATGATAATTATACAAAATACACGTATTCATTACTTGGGTCACACTGTTATCCGGGTAACCGATCGCCTTAAGATTACCCTCATCTAAGTAAGTTAGAGTAATAGGGTGTTTAACCCAATATTACTTTCAATATTACATACATTTCGGTTCAGATTAATACCAACCGACAATTACATCATCTTATCTCATCTCATATTCCATGAAGGAGATCGGTTACTATGCGGGTTATTTAATATAATTGATGAATTGTATAAATACAATTATTCAAATAAATATTATAAATACCATATCAATATAGATGAAGAAGAATATTGAAGTCGGGGTACTTACAGGGCTTACGACCCATCATATGCAGGTTTAAGTGAACACTTTATACATGTTCAACGTTCACCATTCCCACAATCGACAACCACACAATTAACAATTTTGGAACTCATATAATATATTATGCATACATCAAATAGTTTTTTTTTCTCATTTTATTTCAGTATGCCATTAGTTGTTTAGTTCAAGCCATTAAGTGCCGTTTTATGAAGACAATAAAAATGTAAAAAGTTACCCGTTTTTAATAAACTAGATAAATAAAAAACAATTTTCATTTCAAAATCAATTCTTATTTCTTATTTAATAACTACCATTGTATTTCTAAAACGAATGGCTCTAAAATAGAGGTACTAAGTAGAGGTAAAATGTATATTCACTGTACTCATATAAGTGAAAGGCTACTAAAAATGTCATTGCGATTAAAGTCTAATTAGGACCGAATTTAAACCGAATGTACATTTATGGGGATATTCTTGTGGAAAATATATACTTACATAGTTTTTTTTATCTAAATTTTTTTAATCATTTATTCCAGATACATTACTTAAAGAGCAAGATGCTGCGTATGCAGTTGTTGCTGGTGCTGGCGTTAGTGGCGCTGGCTCTGGGGGCCAGCGGGGACGGCGCGCCAGGGCCCCGAGGCTCCCTCAGGGGAGCCTTGCGCGCCCTGGAGCGCCGCCGCCGTGCCCCTCCAGGTGCCCCCTGGCTCTCCTACCCCCTTGCTTCCTTCCAATACCCGGACAGGGCAGCCGAATTCCTGGCATCCAGAGAATATCAAGCAGGTAAATTGTTTCTTCTCGATTCTCAGCACTTCCACCAGTTGTACAACACACAACTAATTCAATTTTTTTTAATGTTATTTTGTATTTATTTACCATTGTAATTTTAGATGATCCAACGATGATTTTGGACCCTAATGAACGCGATCAAGCCATTAGAAAAGCGATCGCTTTAGGATATTTCGATAAAGATGAAGATTATCCTTCCGAAGATATAGCTGTGAATTATAAGCCAACGGCATTCCGCGAAAGGAGTGGCCAACTAAAAGGCCATCACAAAAACCTTTCCGAAAAGAAAAGATCTTCTCCGTTTCGAGAGAGAAGTGGAAAACATAGCTACCAATCAGACCGGTTAAAGGAAATATTCCTAAGTGAAGTAGCAGAGGAAGAAGAGAAGCAACGAGAGGAAGCGCAACTTGAATCCGACGCTGAATATGTAGAATTGTTAAAGGAACTATGGGATAAATACAAATACACTCATGTTGATAACCCTGTTAATGAAACCCCCGAAGAATTGATCCGAATATATAATAAGGAACGCAGCATTCAAAAACGACAAATTCCCGGCGAATATAACCCTACCGGCTGGGGCCCAATCGCGTTCAAGAAAAAGAGAGGCTCTAACCAACGCCTTGATGACGCAGATACGCCTAACGATTTTCTTTACTCTCTCAAATTTGTTTCTCAAAATGACCCTTCCGCTGTGGAAAATCTCAAGGATGATAAAGTTACCGACGACGACGAAGATACCGATGTATCCAAGATAATTTATAATAGGGAACAAGATCCACGTTTTTCTCCTTTTGAAACGGAATCGCGTAATCTTCCAGATATGCGCGATGAGTATATGCTTTCTCTACAACCTCTAAATAACCAACAATCTCCCGAGTATCTGTCAGATGGGGAAAGTATTTATGATTATGAAAATGCCAAGGAAAAACGATTCCCCGTAAGCAAGAGGAGTGGATATTCGAAACATGTATTTTTGAATCAGGTATTAGAAAAAAGGAATTTACGCAACGATAAAAGACTTTCTTATAGAAGTTCTGGCACTGATCCTAGAGTTGTAAAAGAATTAAGCAGTTTATTTGGTGAAAATAACCCATTTGAAGATAAAAATGTTGCTAAAAAAACTGTGAAACGCTCCAACGTAGATGATGAAACGTCACACGAAACAATTCCCCCAGTGATGACTATTCTCAATCACCACAATTCAAATGATTCAAATGAAAATCATACACGTTTCCATGACCACTCTCATGATCACGACCATGAACATCATAAAGATCATGACCATGAGCACGACAAGGCTCCTGCCGACCATGAGCATGTACACTCTATTCACGAGCATGAAAACAAACCACCGCTTCTTGTAGGCTCTGAGGATGAAATTGAGCGTTCGCACGAACACGAGGTTCACAAAGAAGTAGATTTTAAAGATGATGAAATATCTCATATCAACGTAGATCATCCCATCACCTTGAAAAAGAAATCTATCGATTGGTCTAATTACTTCGGTATCGATAAAAGAAAGAAGAAGTCGGTGAATACCAATGTGGATCTTAATTATTTACGTAATCTTTATCTGCGAAACGCTAAAAAGCATTTGAACGAGCAAACTCCGGAAGGTCTTCAGCTGCTCGAAGAACCATTGGAAGATTTTATTAATCTGGATGATAAAGAAACTTCTTACGAAGCTAAAAGGAAACCAAAACAAATCGAGAAATTAAAATTAGATAGTATGGACAATAAACTCAAGAGCATGGAAAGCGTAATAGTTGACGAAGCTCTTCAATATTCTGGAACGGGTGACGGTTTAGATACAAAAGAGGAACAAGAGATCAAAGAAAAAATACTTTCTCGTCTCGCAGCAGCTTACAGCTTGGAAAAAATGCGGAAAGCTCTAAAGGAGTTCAAGATGAGTCTTCAAGCGCAAAGAAATGCAATGAAAGAAAAACCGATCATCGAATACGACGAAGATAAAGAAAAACGAACATCAGAACATGACAGGAAAATGAAACCATCGGGAAATTCACACATTGAAGACGCATTTAAAGCAGCTCCGGAAAATGACGAACACCATGATAAAATTGACATCGACTTCGAAAGTGAACAAGGAGCGGGACACTTTCTCAATGGCCCGATAGAACCTATGTCAGAAGGTTACATGGGTGGAAGTGGAATGAAGATAAAACAACATCACATTGACGGTAAATATATTTTAATGTGTATCAGAAATAACTAAAAATAGCTTGATACTACCCGTATGTACCAACAACACAAAACATATTTTTTACAGGAAATGAGGGCGGGCAGTGCCCAATTTTGGATCGTATTGTTAGGAGATGTCACAACGTGGACATATTGGCAGGGGATCATGGACAACTGTTTCTGCCTTTGTGCAGTCTTCACCAAATATGCTATCTCTGTGTAAGTGTTTCAAATATTAATATCTGATAAAATAAGGAATAAATCATTTTTTTCGTGAGGATTGTCAACTAGAATTGTCCGCAAAGAAACAATGGAAAAGTTAAGAGAGTTAAGCGGACTTTTGGTATAGTTTTAAGTCAATTATAAATTATTGTCTCAGGGTCCATCGTCCCCAACTGGCTGTGATCTGATATTCGTGTCGGAGGCTGACTCCGTCTGTGGAGGACGTTCGCTGTGCCAGCAGGCAGCTCGCACTGCCCTGATGGCCCTACGAGAGGATCACGACTCGCTGGCTGACGATCTGGAGGGTGAATGTGGACGAGACAGCTGTCTCTACCAAGCCATCGAAAATCACTCCGGCTGGCAACACCCGTTTAAACGATAAATTGTTATTCAAACCTGTTATACGCAACAACCATAAGAAAAATGTCAACTAGTCCTAACAAAGATTTATGCTTTAAAGTAAAATCGAGGGAGTACTATTTTTTTGGTCTCGAGAGACACAATCAGGTTAGGTGGGATATTAATGTGTTGTAAGTATATTGCGACAAATTATTGAAAACGGAAGCCAAACGAATGTACCTCTTTCAACTTGCGGATTCATCTAAGCATACAATAATTATCCAAAACAGAATTTAACTTTTGATTGTTGCGTAGTACGAATTGGCCACCAAACCTCAGCTCGGCATAAATACGATTAATCATATATTAATAGCTATTTTACTTCTAGTTTGCAATGGTTGTCACATTGACTAAGCTTTTTAACAAATATACCATTAAATAACTACTATTTAATTGTATTAACTACGGTTCCTTTAAGATTTGTTTGATCACAAAGATCTTTTTTATATGCAACAATGATTTAAAAGAATTAACTAACATAATAACGTTATATATCTTGATGTTTTGAATGTTGTATAATTAATATGTATAAGACGTATTGAAACTACTTACATAATATTTATATATATGTAACGGTTGAATACTTAAATAAATGTCCAAATATATTTATCTAAATGTTGTTATATCGTATTCAAAGGAAATACTGTTTTACAATACGACATTGTTTCTCCTTCTTAGACTATAATCCTTTTATACGTAAGAAAAAATCGTCAAAAGTATTATACACTTCGCACTTATTTATTTACATACTGTTATTTGATTATATCGCAGATATAACTTGGTGATATTCTACGAAAATTGTATTGCATAAAAGGTTAATGAGAGGAAATAAAATCATTCTGTTCTCATTTGTTTTATAACTTGTTTCCTTCTAACTTGTTTCAGAAGCATTAGTTTTAAGACGATGATAATAACTTAGTGTATACATATTTATGATATAAACTTTTGACTGTTGCATAATATGTTACTTTTTAAAATTTTCTATTACATAAAGAAAGTATTTTGTATTTCTTTTATAACTTAAGATACGAATTTTGTAGGAACATCAACTTTTTTTAAATTCGTATCAAAAAAATACTTTAATAAAATGTATGAAAATAACATGTTACATAGAAAAAAAACTATTTTACTAAACATATTATATTATATAATTTACTTGTTCATAGATAGAAAAGAAATAAATATGTTTAAAACAAGTTTTTCATAACGTTTAGCGTTCATAAACATTCCAGATATTACAATTGTTTTCAGGTACAACCCTTTGCTGATTTCCTTATGGCATTCACAAGGAAATTACAATTGAAGACAAAATTTTAAACTGAAATCTATGTTACTGACAGGAACTCTTATTTAATTTGATTTGATATTGGATACCATGTAATTTTTAAACGTCGTTTATTCAAATATCGTGAAGAGTTCAAACAATGTAGGCAAGTCAGGTAAAGCAACGAATTTTAACTCGAGCACAGAACTAAATATCCGCGGACTAGCACAAAATAATGTATCCACTTGTCTTAAAAATACTTTGTGTTTAAATCAAAAGTAAATTCAATACTTTTTTTACATTTTTCTTATTAAGATTAACTCGTCTTCCAAAAGTAATTTCTTTATCTATTCACAAGCTTTCAAACAACCTCTAGTCCATGGGCTAGGAATTAAAATTTAGGATGATTTTTAGATTTATCATAACATATGTTATATGATTAATTAACTCTTAACCATATTTGATATTTAAAATGCTACATTCCTAATGCGCCAAATATATTTAAAAATATATATATGTAGTCAAAGTTATTGTCATAAAATTTTAATTTTATCTTCTAAAATATGTTTCTATCCCGAAAACAGAAAAGGTTTAAAAAGTACATACAATTATATATTTCGATATCTTATAAATGTTTCGTTATTATCTAGTCAAGTTATTTCCTATACTCTATTTGTGTAATTCGTGAGAACCTATTAAGTGTGGAAATACTATTCTTATCTTTAAAGCAAATGTATCTACATGATATGTAATTTTCACAATTTACACGATATATATTGTTTTAAAAATAAATGGAGTTAATTGAAGTAAATTGTGCCTTATTTGATTTTTTTACGAAATATACCAACATACTGAATGTCATTTTGTGAATACTAGGAATTTTTGTGATTTCACCCATCCGTAGGCCTGTGACCTTAAGGTTAATGCACGTATTTTCTCGAGGCCCCATCGGGACATTTTGATATCGACAATTAAAAAAACTGTTTTCAGTTTTTCAGGATCATAATGATGGCCATAGTTCCCCGAAGGGTATGGTGGGTATTTTTATCGTTTATTTCAGAAGTGTCCGGGACTTTTCACGATTGTCATTAATGGACTACGTAAACATTGGTCTGTCTCGGGCGAAATAAGCACAAAATTATTTTCACACCTTTAGGAATTCCTATAATCTGGATAGACGTATAATCAGGTCGGTGATATCATGGCAAGTGATAAGCTAGTGATAACACCAAATGCCAGAAAAGATAATCGCTTTGCTAACAATATCATATAATCAATCCAAGACAAAACATTTGCTTATACAGTTCAGGTCTATTAACATTATTTTTGTGACATGATCTTATTTTTGAACCTTCGGAATCTGTGATACTCTATCGATCAGTTCGGAGATAATAATTTCAGTGTTTTACCGTGACAGGTGCATACAATATCGATAATGGCGCGAAACGATGTTAACAATAATAATTTTCCTGATGAAATATATATAAATTATGCCGCAACACAGGGTGAGTACTTTTATACCGAACACCTTAATTATAGTGAAAATGAAAATAGAGGAAGCACGTCATAGTACGAGTATGTTAGTATATTTTCCAACACATCAATTTGTTGACGAGATATCGCTTTATCGATACATTTATGTTTTATAGTCTAAATATGTAGGTACCTACTTACATTAACACATCGATTTTAACGTACAATTCGAGCGATGGATTTTCCGCTATAAGTGTAATATAATGAATTTTCCTAACTTGTAGCCATCTTTAAAGAATACAAATTTGTATTACTTATTATTTTGGCTATGTATGCATTAATTCATTTCTAAAGAAAGCCTTACATACCTTTCCATTGTAAATTGATTGAAGATGGAAAAACTGATTTTAGCACAAAAAATATGTAGTTTGAAAACTACACAAAAGTAAATAGTGCGCGGAGTAAATTTATGGGTCGGGTTATGGTCACATGGAGTGTCTTTGTCTGATCCCACCATGCCACAGCTAGACTCCTATTTTCAAATATAAGCTACTTAGACTTGTCTGAAAATAGTAGTTAAATTCAATATTAGTATTTATTAAAAGAAAAACTTTTTTTAATGTATCTACATTTTGCTGTCGTGAAATCGATTCCTGCAATATAGAGATTTTACTAAAACAGCTATTTTATTATTTTAAATATCTAAAGGGGAAAAGTGACCAGTCTAACATTGCTTTATATTAAATATAATAAAACGTGTGACAACATTACAAATTTCATATCGAATACGCAGTAAAATAATCAAGGACTGATTCCAGGATATTAAAAAAATATATTTATGTGTTTATATTTTAAATCTGTTACAACATTAATTATATAATTATATAAACATAATTATTATTTCTTATCTATATAGATAATGAACAGCCCGTACACAGACAACAGCCAATAACGCTACAACCCCAAACATTGCAAGGTAAGTGAACGAAGTAATAATAATTATAATAAAATGCTCAAAGATTTTTTTAGGTTTGAAGTGAACTTATTATCTATAAAGATTAAAATAGAAGATATCACTTAAAAACAATGACGAATAATAATATTTTATTATCTAAAGAGAAAATGTTACTTATCTGTACTACGTATTTATTGTTGATAAAATCAGATAATTAATCATAAATATGTTCTTTTATTCATAAATACCATACAAATTTCACTCTTGTTTCTCTACTTAACATAGTTCAAATTATAAATTGAGTGAGGGATTTCTTTAATCAAAAAAATATCCTACTATCATACTACAGTATCGATCAATGAACGATAACTTGTGACATTAAGAATAATAGTATATTTTCACTCTGCAGGAGTATCAGATAATGTACAGATACATACAAAAAGATTTTTAATATTCTCTTTGTAGATAGATATCAATAAAGCCCGAAGCATCAATAATTCCATTAATATGTTTTTAAATTTTCAGAATTTGCAATAAAAGTTTGGTTACATACATATCTTAGTGAGTGTGGGAAGGGGATTAATTTATTAAAATATTGTTGTGGGAATTCAATAAAATAATTCAAGTATTATAAAAAAAAATATTGACTTGACATTAAGCTTGTGGAAAACCGCGATGATTTAAATATAAACATAAAAAACACTTGTATAAGACCAGTTTTTGAGTTTATTAATGTAAACACGACTAGTTTCGAGAACTAGAGATGTTCACGAAACTAGTGTTTATATTGATAACCTCGAAAAGTGGTCTCATTCAAGTGTTTTATTTTTCTATTGTAAATTATGAAAATAAATTAGTTTTTCCTTAGCCTCCCTGACCTTAATGTTGATTTAATTTAATTTAATTAAGTGGTATCTACCATTTTCAAACGTTTTGAAAAATAACATATTTATATAATAACATGTATTCGTTTATAATATACATAGTGCATGATGGAAAATAAATAGCTATTTGGTTGTATACATTGCGAATATATAAAAAAAATAGTATAAAAAATAATAACAGTACTTTCTTAAACTACGTATTATCTATCAAACATTTAATTATTGGGCTCCCGTTATGCAAAAACGAACCAGTCCACATGAGGTTTTATGTTTGGAAACCAATATTAAAGTTATTTAATTACTATTATTCTATTTCATCATATATTTAAAACGATATTTTGTGGACTGAATCTGTTTTGGATGGTCTTTTTTTTTGTAAACCTATTTTCAATCTCGCTTTAAATTTATGGACGCTTTTCTTTATGGTGGGGACTGACCGGAGTCATTTTGCCGTAACGTAATACGTTACGATGCGAGCATTCGTATAGTCAGTACAGCGAGCCGAGCTCCTTCCGAGTACTTCAACCGATTTCGGATGCTCGCCGCGTTATGTTAAGTGGAGACTGACCGGAGCATTTCATCGTAACGTAACACGTTTGGGCGTTTGTCCACTACACGGGATTTCACCGTCCGGCAGTCCGGTTTTGAAAAATGAAAACGACTAAGACAGTTTAGCGTGATAGAATTTACGCGCAACGTGTTCACGCACCGATCAAGAGCTTCGTTCCGAAGAAAGACGGACAAAAGCACAAGCCAATCCAAGCTAATCGTCGTACGCTAACTGACGTGCCGCACGGTAAAATTACACTGAATTCCGGGTAGTGGACAAGCGCCCTTAGGATGCGAGCGTTCAGGCAGTCAGTACACCGAGCCGAGCGCTCCATCCATAGTTTCGGATGCTCGGTGATGCTCGCCGCGAGCGATGTTACAACGTTATGTTACGACGAAATGCTCCGGTCAGTCCCCACCTTTATACATAATGCCAGCAAATTTACCTTAGCGTTATACGGTGTGCATAAATAAATCATCAGTATTGTGAAAGTATCGAGACTAGAATGAAAATAAATTGTTCTAGGCGAGTACTTGTATTTCCCATTGCCGAATAATCCTGAAGAGTTTCAAATGAGTAATATCTATACAGCTGACTACCCGGGGCCCAGAAGGGCTATCCCCGTCTCCACCGTGGACTGGAGGTCCACCGACCGCTCACAGTTCATCCCCATCAATGGTCTCGACTTCCTCATTGGAGTTAGCAGCATTCTGATCCAGCAGACCGTAGAATTAGGAGACAGTAAGTAAATTTTTTTCAGATAAAATGTTCGATACAATACAGAAAAAAAAATCTCTGGAGTACATGGCACAGAAATCATTGATGCAGCATTTGATAGATTTTTAATAACATGAAGATAAGAAGAGCCCAATTCTAAAAATTTTGATCTTATTAAATGATACCTCTGTAAAAAGACCACAAATGTTAAATATTAATGAGACTTAGATTTAAATCGATATCTCAACATAGATGTAGAAGTCATTAAGAAGGAAATGCCCCATGTACCATTGAATGCAGGTGCAGGGTTAGAGAGAGTTGTATGTATGTAGTGACAGAAACACTTCACATTTTTCAATACAAACTTTATGTTAAGTAATTAAAGTAGAGACCTTAATAATACTAAAGAATTATCTTTTGTGAAATGTTTTACATACTAGAAAACGTTTGAAAATATCAGTTGATTTTATTCATACTTATTTTTACACCAGTTATTTACTAACAATATTCAAAAAATAATCTGCTTCCGTAGTGTAATGGTCAGCACGCTCGACTACCGTACTGGGAGTCCCAGGTGCGATTCCCAGGGGGGAATCAAATAAATATAAGTGATTTTCTAATAGTTATTCAATATTATCCTGGACTGGTACCTGAAGCGAAGGACCACCATTCCTTCATGTGTTAATGATCAAGATAACACTGCGTGTATATTATGCAGTTCCCTATGCACCATCGGGTGCGGATGAGGGTTTTAAGATTTAAAAACTGTTTATAAATCACAGATTTCATCCCTCTTAGCGTTTTTTTTTTAAAGGTAAACCTGTATTTTAAGGTAAACCTGTATTTCGTAGTCGTACAGGAGAAAGTGACCAACTAACAAAATATAAAAAGTTCAGGAGGGCCATTTAAGTCACTTTTGTTTGGCAAGAAAATAAACATCAATGCAGTTTGTCATTTTTAACAAGTCAATATATTATACTTCCAAGTTTATAATCGCTTTGGGATTTTTTCAGGGCAATACATATAAGGCTAGTAGGGTATCATATAGTCAATGATCACGTTTTTGTAAACAAATGCACTTGGTCACTTTCTCCTGTACGACTACGATTTGTGTACTAAAATGAGCACACTCAAAATGTTTTTAAATATTTTTTGTAGTGATGAATAGCATAGAGTCGGAGAATCGCTACATTCTGAAGGTCCCTGGAGGAGAAACTCTGTACCTGGCGACTGAGCTGTCCTCTCCCCTGCAGAGACTCATGTGCGGCTCCAGGAGAGGCTGCGCGGTCAGCTTGGCAGACCACACTCGCCAGGAGGCTCTCATCCTCAACCGCCGCTTGGCGATGGCTTCCTGCTGTTTCCCTTGTAGATTGCAGGTAAAATCACCCACTTAATACAATAAGGGTGTTTTTCACGCTTGCAGACCATTGGCGATGGGATTTGATAATTATTTACATACAGTTAAGACCTTAACAAAAAGATTGGTACATAAAAAACATTAAATATATTTTTATTGTTTTAAAATTCCTTCTATTCCGACTTTGAAATGAGGCCGGCGCAGATGGTATCCTTAGGTATCAATCTACCAAACAGGTAGAAATACCTTTCCCGTCCTTAGTGTATTAACAGCCTGATATAGTGAACCTTTAATTTAAGAATCAAATCTGAAACCAATTCTGAAACCTACAGAATTTATGTAATAAAAGATTTTTTAACTTATTTTATGCATAGATAAAATACCTTAATGGAACAAACTCCACAAGATGCAAATCCTAATATGTGTGAACATTTACTCATATTGGTATCGGCTCGAATGTTGAAATGAGCGGAAGAGATTGGTGATTCCGGGTTATGTAGCTAAATATCTTATACATGGAAATAATGCATACTAATAAATAAGAAAACCTGACCGAAGGAACTCCGTAGAATCTAGCAGCCTAGATCTGTGCAAAACAAAAATAAAAAAAGGGAAATTACATTTTCACCAGCATGATCTGAATCAATTGTGCTAAATACTTGTTGTAGTAGATTGTAATTGTACTAAGTCAAATTGCCATGATTACAAAATTTTTAGTGAGGTCACTAAATCAGCATATTGCATGACCTATAAACGGACTGCAGACAGTAGCGAGAAGCTCCATTTGGTTTACTACCAGAAATGAAAGTTTTTAAACAAGGTTACAAGAAATCGTCAAGGTGTTGAACACAAAATAAGTTCATATTATTTTTTGACATTTCATCAAAGATGAAGAAGAATATGGAAGTCTGGGCATTTACGGGGCTTACGACCGTCATAGGCTGGTTTGAGTGATCACTTTACACACGTGTAACATTCACCAATTCTACCCATTATTATGTGTGTGATTATAATCCGGGATTCGGATCTCACATACTAATATAAGAGTTTCTGCTTAATAAAAAAGCTTCTTTACATCTCACCAATAGATGTCTCTAGTGAAGTTCTAGTGATTCAAGAACAAAGTTTCTAAATTGGTTCATATATATAGAACTTCGAAGAATTTGAGTAGTGTGGTTGTCAATAATGGGTAGAATTGGTGAATGTTACACGTGTGTAAAGTGATCACTCAAACCAGCCTATGACGGTCGTAAGCCCCGTAAATGCCCAGACTTCCATATTCTTCTTCATCTTTGATGAAATGTCAAAAAATAATATGAAAATAACTCCTGTAATTGGAGATAATCCAGATTTTGTGAACAAGTATTTGGACACACTCAAAATGTTGTAAACAAAATAAGTTATTTAAAAGTTTATTTTTTGTAATTAAATCAATTATTTACAGGAATTACACGTTCTGGCACCTCCAGGAGAGTACCTCGGCAGAATTGTCCAAGAATGGACAGTTTCCACAGCCTTATTCCTAATAAAGGATAATAATGATGATCTTTTATATGTAGTCGAAGGACCATCAATGAATCCTTGTTGTGGAAAACTGGATGCAGAATTTAAGGTTTTTTTTTACTAAATAACTCCTCGAAGAATAAGGACATAGAAAAGAGCATTATTGACACATATAACTTTTTTTATGAAATGTAATTAATAATGATTTCATATTTTAAACTAATAACTACGCAAGATAATAGGATTCAAAAAATGCACTTAACTTTACTTTTAAGTTACCCTTTACTGTGCCTAAAAATTCACGCATTCTGGTATTGTGTAGTCAATACACATGTGAAAATGAATGATAAAAAAATATCAATTTTCATGGATAATCGCTTAATTTTATTATATTTGAAGTCAAAAGTAATGTTTATTGAAGTTTGATAGCTGAAAACATGAAAACATCATCGCTCACAAACGAGCGAGACAACTACCTCGGCTGACTGCCCGAAAGCTACTGCTGACTGCAATTCAAGTCTCGACTCGGTTCATTACTAGAAACACAACTGAGAACTGAGATGGCATATATCGCGTTCCGATATAACCAAGTAAAGTAAGAGTGAGATTTGAATCGCGTCACATAGCATTTTATTTTAGCATGAATATACCTACATCACTCATTGGAACATGTTTGATAGTATTATACAATTTTTTCTGAATTCTCACAAAATATCTTGACAATGAGCCCGATAAGTTAAAATAGTTACAATTTTGTTTCATTCAATACGCAAATGTATTATGGAATATGTAATACCTAAAATCTGAATTTATCATTTATTATATTGATCGAGATATTAAAGTTATTACAAGTAATGTGTACTAGTTACGCATCATCGCAAAGGAAGGGTTAATCACATTGACGACATGTATTATAATAAATTTATGAAGGAATATAATATTTGCATTTATTACCCTTGTAAAATGTTTCTTCCTTACTACAATTTGCCAAATTGTTATTGCAGCTTCTAAGTGGAGACTCAATGGTACAACAAGGTGTCATTTCACACCGATGGGAGAACCAAGTTGCTAATTTTGTTATGAATATATCTTTTCCAACGATGGCAGCAGAACCAAAAACAAAAGCACTGATTATTGGAGCAGCATTTTTATTGGTGAGAATTTGCTTACATAAAAAATCACATTACAAAACATATTAAATAAACAAAAACAAAATTATATAAGGGTGGTGACTGACTGGAGCCATTTCCTCGTAACGTAACACGTTACGATGCTAGCATTCGTATACTCAGTACAGCGAGCCGAGTACTCCATCCATAGTTTCGGATGCTCGCTGATGCTCGCCGCGAGCGATGTTCAATTTTCAATTTCAATTTATTCAATAATTAATATATACATTACAAACTAACATTTAAGGCGTATACGTTAAAAAAAAAAACAAATTAAAAGTATGCAAGAAGACTCTTGTTAAATGTGTAGAAGAATCCCGCTTCGGAAGACTCCTTCAGACACATAGAACAGATCAATATCCAATGTGATATTGTTCAACATAGCGGTAGCTCTTCCTACAGGCATAACCATTGGCAGGTTGGTCCTGTGTATAGGAATGTGAAACAATCTATGCCGACGCTGTCTTAGGTAACTATCGGGAATATACAGACCAGTGCTCCGGATAATTTCAGGATTATCGATCATCCTGCGCAACAATCGAAAAAAATGCGTAATCAAATACACATTCCTTCTAGTCTCTAAACTATTGTAGCCAAGCATACCCTGGAGAAACTCGGTCGGGTAGAGCCAAGGGTGTTACTACGTTACGTTACGACAAAATGCTCCGGTCAGTCTGTATAACAAAAATCACATCATTATTATTACTGTATTGGTTTCACTACGTTTCTAAGTAATACTTTGTTTGCATAAAAAAGTACAAACAATTAATCATAAAAATACTTTTATTATTTGATATATGTTTATTAATCAATCAATACAGATAAAATCAAGTTATATGATTATATTTTTAAGACGTAGGAACACAGATACTAAAACATGTATCTAGAACAATGAATGTATAGTATTATTACTTATTAACAGCGCCTATGAGGTAGTAAATTATGAAATGGCACTGTAAAAATTATTGAAATTCTTATTAGTATTATTAGTATAATAAAATCTAAAAATGTTTTTAAAAATATGTATTTGAATGTAGTAATGTAAATATTTTGTGTTTTTAATGTTCTATTACAAACCCCATACATAATGTAGATAGATACGCTGTAGATATAATCTTTATATAAACTTTATCCGTGGTCTTCTGTATCATTTATTGGTATTCTAAAGCCGGTTATTGACCCGTTTTGTTAGGAAAATAATAATAGATTTTTTTTTTAATAATACTTAAGAGTTCAAATTCTTACCCCGAAAGGACAAACATCCAATTTTTTTTTTCAAAACTCAAATACTGATCTGCAATAAATGTACTTATATTAAGTCTCTCCAAAGCCACAATACATACTAATACACAAAATTACAATTTAAAGCATTAAATTTGTAATATTTATTTTTTTACAGGAATATACATACTTTGTGAAGGCAAAATCAACAAAATGCTTGAGTTTCTGCTGCTGATTAAATAAACAATATGGGATAAAATGTAATAATTGCAAATTACAAACCTTATGTCATTTAATATAACTACCACACCAATATGAATTTGTAAATAAAATATATATTTGTACTTATAGTAAATAACACTTATAATCATTGGTTTAGGCAGTCAATATTAAAGTAAAAAAGACCCGTTGTGAACAATACGTATGAACAAATTATACACATGTGTACAAATATCGATATTGTTCATTATGTATATGCAAACACATACATTATTTTACTAAATCCCATACTTTTTGTACATATGTAAGATTCTTCTTCTTCAAACTCTTATCCGCACCCCAATGGTGCATAGGACACTGCATCATATAAACGCAGTGTTATCTTGATCATTAACACATGAAGGAAAGGTGATCAGCCCTTCCCTTCAGGTACCAGTCCAGGGTAATATTGAATAAATATGTATTAGAGTGAAAAAATCACTTATATTTATTTGACCCCCCCTGGAAATTGAACCTGGGACCTCCAGTACGCTAGCCCAGCGTGCTGACCATTACACTATGGATGACAATAAGATTATAGTAAGTAATATAGCTATAAGACATAAGTAAGATTATGGCCTTAAATATAAAAAAAACTTGTAAAATACCACTTTTTTTGAGTAACGTATACACGGCTAGTTTTGAGAACTATAAATGTTCTTATTGACGGGTAACAATATAAATTAAATAAAAAATTGGTATTTTCACTTGTTTATGAGAACATCTGCAGTCAAAACTAGTCATGTTTTAACATTTAAAAATATTTTAGTTTTTTAGTTGAAGTATCATATCATCCCACGAATTTAATGCAAATTATTGAAAAATACTTTTATAACTTGCTACACAAAACTGACAAATGGAAACGCAATTAAAAAATATTTTCAAAAAATCACACATGTTTTATTAATGATAAACTATCCTACAAATCTAATGAAAAATTCGAGACACATATTTTGTAAGGGCATGCACTGAGATTCAATAAGAATAAACCTTTCTTCACATTATCTTAACTTATCGTTGACTGCCAACTGCGAGATAACTTGTAGATTGCATTCTTTGCTAGAACGCTGACTATGAGTTATCTCGTACTCTGTTTACTTGCCATATTCGTGCAGCTAGAATAAAATTCGTAGTGCAAATATGTATAGATGGGTTCTGGATATAGAACAAAAAATCAATGCTGGATGAACAGAAAATGTATTCATAAATTAACAGAAAATATATATGTACTATAATTAAAGTTTTTAATAATATAATGCAGAGAAGACCTGCAGGCGTTGGTGACAAAAGTGTATAATGTGTGCAAGGAAAATGATTTATTGATGAATGGTAGCAAATCCAAGATTATGGTTTTTGAAAGAGAAGAATGCAGATCTGAGTGTGAAATATTGGTAAACGCAGAGATTTTGGAACAGGTAGATGATTTCGTGTATTTGGGTAGTATGTTTTCTAGGAATGGAAAGATGATAAAGACATAGAAAGGAGAGTGAATGCTGGGAACAAAGTGAATGGTGCACTGAAATCAGTTATAGCAAATAAAAACCTATCAGCGGAAGCTAAACTGGCAGTGCACAACGGAGTCCTGGTTCCAACTATAATGTATGGAAGTGAAACATGGAGTTGGCAAAAGAAGGATGAAAGTAGACTGAATGCAGTCGAAATGCGATCTCTCAGAAGAATGTGTGACAAAACGATGTATGATAGATGTGCGAATAGTGAAATAAGGAAGGAATGCAAAGCTGAGATAAGCATTATCGATAAAATTAAGAAAGGTGTGTTGAGATGGTTTGGACATGTAGAACGAATGAGTTAAAACAAATTTATGAGGCGAATGTTAGCGGGAAAAGAAGCAGAGGAAGACCGAGAAAAACATGGCACGATCAGGTATGCCAAATACTTGAAAGTGGTCAGGTTAGGAGTCGTAACAATCGGCGGGTATGTATGAGGAGATGCATGAACGTGGAAGAGGAGAAGAATGTTTGCAAGGACAGAGTGGTGTGGCGCTCTATTTTCTCTGCCTACCCCTGCGGGTAAGCGGCGTGATGGTTAGTTAGTTAGTTAGTTAATAATATAATATGATTAAATGAAATTGGCTTTTTAGACTGTAATTCTGAAAATTGCTGTGGCAGTCAACATGCTAAGCTAATAAAAATATTGAGTTGGCCATTTTAATAAAATAAAGATGAATTATTTTTTATATTTGTGACATTTCCCTCCATAACGAACAATATAAGCATTGATGTCAAATTTCCGTTTGCACCCAGCATAATTCATAAACCTTATTTTTCCAAAAACAGCTCTTTCTGCCCATCCTTGATCATGAATTCCACAAATAGACCACATACAACCTGAAAACACAATTCAAAGATATATTAAAACTAGAATATAAATTTTATTTAATAAAACAACTTTGTTTTTACCACTTTTTTACCGGTACATTTTTATCCAACCGGTTTCGACAAGAACCTTGTCATCTTCAGGGTTAAACATGTACTCGTAAATGTTCATTAGTTCAAAATCTTAAATCTCCAAAAGTTATTCATCAATTTCTTTGAATTTTTTACACAATATTTTTTACATAAAAGTAAAAACATGTTGTTTTGAAAAATATTTTTTGACCATGACAATGGCAGCGACATCTGTTGAACGTAACAGCAACACACACAAAACTAAACATTGCTGTTGGTGGATACCGTGCTTCTCGACAGTAGCTAAAAAATTGTATACCCACAAGCAGTGGAGCACAGAAGGCAGAGTTTTTAATCGGGGTAGGCAGTAGGGTTACGTAAGGATAAGGCATAGTAGGCACTGGTTGTGTTTCTGTATGGAAAGCGAGTAATCCACGGTAGGCATTGCTTTTCTGCCTATATAGAATGTACGCCTCTGTTCACAAGCATTGTTAAATTTAACATGTTAGAATAATGCTTTACTCGACAAAAACCAAGTGTCGTCTCTTTAACGCCTGCATCCTAACAGTGTTGCTGTACGGATGTGAGTCGTGGCACCTCACCAAAGCTCAAAGCAAGAAACTAGCAAGTTTTGAAAATAGGTGCCTGAGGCGAATACTGGGTATAAAGTGGTATGACTTCGTCAGGAATGACGGTGTGAGGAGAAGAACTCAACAGCCCCTCATACTGGAAGCCCTGAAGAGGAGAAGGTGGACATGTTTGGGACATGTCCTTAGAAAACCACCTGAGAGCATCAACCCCTCATGTCTTTTCTTCCAACCCCGAGGATTCCGGCGCCCCGGAAGGCCGCTGATGACCATTTACCGACTATACTCAGCGGAACTTCGAGACGCCGGACTGACCTGGGAGGAAGCCAAGGAGATGGCGCGTGACAGAGTGACTTGGAGACGTCTGGTGTTGGCCATATGCTCCACCTAGGGAGCGAACTTGAAAAGAAGAAGAAGAATAATGTGCTTTGTCTTTTCTGTGTTTTCCATTTAACCAGACTGAGCTTCACCAATGCATGGTTGGGTTAACTAATAATAAATAAAATTGAATACCTATCCTTATTCAAATAGTCGTAATATTTGAAAAATAAACATACCAACAAAACCATTTGGATCTCTTCCGTCTAAACTGTAGCGATCATTTAAATATATAGCGTCTTTAAGTGCCTTCTCGGGAGATTCGGTCCATTCGAGGATCTTCTTAGCCCAATACATCCTCATGAAACCGTGCATTTTTCCCTCTTTTACCAGCTGTATTTGTGCCGAGTTCCACAAGTCATCATGTGTTAAAGAATCTCTCAGTTGCTCAGTTGTGTAAAGGTATTCTCTTTTATCCTTTCTAAAAATAAAAATACGCATTACATTATTCCAAAGTGTGAGAATGAATAAGACTATAGATATAACACTGTAGTGTAATGGTCAGCACGCTCGGCTACTGTTCTGGAGGTTCCGGGTTCGATTCCCAGGGGGGGGTCAAATAGGTCAAATAAATGAAAGTGATTTTTTCACTTATATTACCCTAGTACCTGAAGCGGAGGGCTGATCACCTTCTTTCATGTGTTAATGATTAAAATAACACTGCATTTATATGATGCAGAGTCCTATGCACCATTGGAGTGCGGATAATGATATAACAATCACAGAGCTTTGGATTAAAAGTATGACGCGTGTAAAATATTTCTTCTAACCCTTATCCACACCCGATGGTGCACAGGGCACTGCATCATATAAACGCAGTGTTATCTTGATCATAAACACATGAAGGAAAGGTGATCAGCCCTCCGCTTCAAGTACCAGTCCAGGGTAATATTGAATAAATATTAGGGTGAAAAATTCACTTATATTATTTGACCCCCCCTGGGAATTGAGCCCGGGACCTCCAGTACGGTAGCCAAGCATGCTGACCATTACACTCCGGAGGCAGACAAAAGGCAGGTAAAATATTTACTAAGATAAAAATAAATTACCTATGATCGTTTAAGGTTGTTTGAGCCCAATTACTTGCGCCTTTCAAATTATCGTAATTCTCATTATGATAGCAAAAGTTATCAGCAAGCTCTCTTCTGACTATTGCCTCTTCGCAGAAAGCATTGACACTCTCACTGGACTTGGACTTGTGTTTCTGAACACACAAGACCGCTCTTTGAACGGATATTTGACCTGGAATGGAAAAAAGTTGATATTACTGTTTATTTTTAAAACAATATTGCTATAATATTTATTTTATAAATAAAATATTTAAATCTGATTTTTAGAGTCTACCAAATTGTATATTATTATTAAAAACACATAAAAATATTTTTTTTAACAATTGTTTCTCCTTGTTATGGCATTTTAAAATGTTTGACATTAGTTTGAAAATGCCATAACAAGGCAAAACAACAGTCACAATTTATATTTTTAAGTATTTTTAATAATAAAATACAATTAAGTGGACTCTAAAAATCAGTGTTTGATTTTAATATATCGCTCACTCCTTCCAAGAACGTCATAAATCAAATAACTTGATTTTTCAGGAGAACGTTTTTAAAGTTTAAAAACATAACACAATGTGTTAAAAATAAATATCAAGCCACTTATTGAACAGTTAACTGTGCAACAAATCTTTTTAGGTAAAAGCTGAAGGTTTTTTCTCCATTTGAAAAATATTTAGTATATTTTAAAAAATAATTAAACAATACCTTTTCTTCAAAATACAAAAACAACATTTTCTCCCCTATAGCGGGTAAATATTAAGTTAAAATTTTGCCGCTTTTGCTGGGATATAGTACATTTTCTGGGCATTCCGAAAACATGCACAACTGAAAATTGACGATTTTTGATTTATGACGTTCATGAAAGGAGTGAGCGATATGATATATACAAATTAAAATGGAGTTCTACAAATTGAATGCCAAATCTATAAACAAAATGTATTTACTATTCAAAGTTAAACACTTGTATTAGACCACTAATTGACATAAACTTCCTCTCTAGTTATTACCCCACCCACTTCTACCAATACCTGAATAATTTAGTAGCTGGTTAGTTTTAGTGATCACCTATTGATGAAAACATTTGTATTTTTCGAAACTAGATGTGTGAAATAAAATAAAACTCAATTAGTGGTCTAAAGGTGGGGACTGACCGGAGCATTTCGTAACGTCACTCGCGGTGAGCATCCGACTTTGGATGGAGCACTCGGAAAGCTGTACTGACTATACGAATGCTCGCATCGTAATATGTTACGTTACGACGAAATGACTCCGGTCAGTCCTTACCTTAATACACGTGTTAATTTTTAATAATCAACATGGAATTCCACAAAGTGCTAAATCAATAAATGCAATAGTATTTGTTGAAATGTGAAGTGTTTTCAAAAGACATTATCTTGGCCTTTTAAAGCCATTTTTTTATGAATTTTCCATATTTACAATTACATTATGTAACAAAAATGGACAATAAAACAGCTGTTTAAACAACAATAAATAATTGTTTCTGCATTCACTTTGTGGTAAGACATGATGAAATTGTAAATGAAAACACTTGTTTTTTACCACTTGAGTTATATTTATTTTTGGTATCTTCGGGTCTAAATATAAACTTATATTGTAGTTTATATTTAGACCCAAAGATGGAAGCGTCTAGCTTCAGAAACAAGTCGTCAAAATAAATATAACTCAAGTAGTAAAAAACGAGTATTTTAATTTACAAAAAAACAGCTGCATTATATTTTTTTGTACTTATATTCATTTAATAATCAACTGACCCAAAATCAGTCATCACCTGTTATATATTTATTATTTGTTCATTATTATCGTAATTATTGCTGGAAGTCTTAGGTACGAGCTTGATTATTTTAAATTTAGATTGTTTATAATATATTTGAAAATATGTTATAAAAATTAATTAAAATATTTTTAGAACTTGCCAAAGTGAAACCATGGAGAAAGATTACTCAGAGCATTAGCAAGAGGGTCATTTCGTTTAGTTGAAAATATCTTCAGTCTACTTGAGCAGAATTTTTCCAAAGTCAAAAGTCCTTGTTTTGTTCCCGGAGTAGCCCAGGAGCACGGACCGATCAGTTTATCCACATTTCGAGTTTCCAACGCATCCTTCCAATCTATAGCCTGGAAACATCAAAAGAGGCACATTTAAAAATAATCATTTTTTATGATGAAACATAAATACACCTTTAAAAAAATATTTATTTTGACCCCCCTGGGAATCAAACCCGGAACCTTCAGCGTGGTAGCCAAACAAGTTGACCACTACACTACGGAGGTAGACTGTATTATAATTCTTCTAACCCTTATTCACACCCAATGGTGCATAGGGCACTGCATCATATAAACTCAGTGTTATCTTGATCGTTAACCCATGAAGGAAAGGTGATCAGCCCTCCGCTTCAAGTACCAGTCCAGGGTAATGTTGAATAAATATTATAGTGAATAAATCACTTTTATTTATTTGACCCCCCCCTGGGAATGGAACCCGAGACTTTCAGCGTGGTAGCCAAACGCGCTGACCACATTACGGAGGTGGACTGTATTATAATAGTAAAAATTATCTCAATATGTAAATTTTGCATTAAATACAATGGCCAGACCTCAGACATTACCAAAAAAAATATGAAGCCAGTTGTGTAAACATACCTTTGGAGAAAAATCAGAATTGTGAGGGTGCTTCACCACTGGTGGAAAAGGAGTAAGATACTCGTCGAGTTTAGAGTTGATTTTATTCCTTATAGTCCGAGCAGAATATTCCAACTTCTCAGAAGCGATCCAGCAAGGCACTACGTTATGTGCGTCAACTTGAATGAGGGGAACATTTTTGGGAATCTTCTTTTTAACATCGTCCACCCAGGAAAGCGGCTGTCTCAAAGGAGAGAAGTCACAAACAATGGCTCCTATTTTATGTTCTTTGACCCAAGGTGGAAGAACTTCTCCGGCACTCCCGTTCAGTAAATGGAATTGGATATTTAAACTTGCGCATTCGTGGCTTACTTCTTCTAATCCTAGAAACACAAAATTTATAATATTCTCAATATTATAAATATTTAAAGCATTTACTTTGTGGTCATTTTTACTTATTTATTTTTTTACAAAAATGTTAATAATATTAGTAAATGTTAATTATTAGCAGTTATTATAAATGTTAATAACATGTATGTTTAACCTCGGCTCGTAACGCATGTCTGTGGTGAAAACTTTAGTGCATGTTGATCTTCGGGTCGACCAAAAATCGCATGTGTTAAACATTTTGTGCAGTTTTAAGTGTGTAAATGGTGCTATGGTGGTGAAGGGTGGTATTGTTTGCATGCTGTAATAGTGATTGTCCTGACAAATAGACAGGTACATCTCGAAACCGGTAGACATAAAAATCTCGGTGAGTGGTTATATACTAATATTATTAACATTTTTGTAAAAAAATAAATAAACAATATTTATAATAACATACCAATAGAAAGAAAAAAAAACATTGTTTTGAGTGTATTAATACCACTTTTACTAACTTTGTTTAAATTTTTAAATACACTAAGACCTCACTTTGCGTCGTATATACGTTTCAAAATATCGCGACGTAAATTGAAACAACGCAAAGTGAATCGCTTTTTTCCATTGGAAATCATATAAACATCAAAGATAGGATACCGTATTTTTCATTCGGTCAAAAAACAACGACGCAAAGCGAAAATGAGTCTTAATTCAGTAAGGACGCATCTTCGAAAAAACGCAAAGTGAGGTCTGAGTGTATTGGAATCAAAACTGATTTTTTGTGTCTAGTTGTATTTATATTTTTTAAACACATAAAAATTAAATTCGTAACAATTGTTTTGCTTTGTTAAAGAAAAGACTATTATAATTGACTGATACAGTAATACCTACACAGTAGTGAGACACAATCAGGTGCAATGTATCTAATAGATAAATTATACACTTTATTCTGCCTATTAGAAATATATTAAATGATTGATAAAAAATTATTTTATTAAATAATAAATAAATTTTGAAATAAAATTATTACAAAGAAAAATTAACTGTTTCTTATGGACTTATGGTATCAATAGAGATGGTTACTTTTTATTTGGTGGTGGTTAGTTAACATTTTTCGCAATTGTAATTACCTTTGAGAAGGAAGTCGAAGTGCCTCATGGTTGCATCTAAGAATTTTGGAAGCAATGCAAAACAAACGTGCAGAGAAACATTAGATTTTAAGGCAAGTTTCTGAGCAAAAATCATTGCCCAATTATCTTGTATTCTGCAGTCTCGGGACATCCAATAAACGACACCTTTACTGTCTTCTGGCATTTCTAATTCGTTTGAAATAATTCTGACGCGTTTCTTGTTAAATTTAAAATCCACCACTGATTTCGCGGTAGAAGTTCTGTCATTCTCGATGCTTTTAATAAAATCAAGATTGTTTGAATTCAACTTTCCTTCGTCTGTCAATTTGACCTTCTTTGATGCTGACGCCATTTTACGAATTTGGTTAGTTTGAAAAATGAAACTTCGTTTGAAAAATAGCATTCATAGAAACAGATGCACTCGAACAAGCTCAAAATGCACCCAAACAAAATGCATGAAACACTTCTGTCAGTTTTTGGCGGACTTTCTCGGCCCCCCCCCTCCCTTCCTCACTGTCCCGATTATGCTCACAGCACACGCATAATAAATCGAAATTCCGAATGAAAGAAACGCGATTTTTTTTCGAACAGAAAACTTTTCGAGTTTGATTCGATTTTTTTGAAAAAGGGTAATAATTCGCAAAACAAAACAACAGCAAAAAGATAAAAATCCATTTGATGGTTAAGGAACCCCATAAAGCTGTTTTTCGCTAACGAATTTTCAAATGATATTTCTTTTGTAAATACGAAAAGTATAACAATCTCCTTGTATTTTGAATAAAATAAATCGTATATTCTAAAGTGAAAATACCATATTTCAAAATATTTCATTCGAATTCGGAGGATCGATATATCAGTACTTATGGATTGTTTTAAAATAATATTGGATGATGATTCAATCGTAAAATTAGTAGTTATTACGAAAAATATTACTAGTCATATTATTTGTTCCAATATTTGTCCATTGTGATTATTTATTGAGTACCCAACTTTCTTGTTATTTATGTATATTTATATTACATGGTATTAATTAAGTGCAATATAATAACTTTGGAAATATAAGCTTATTAATCATCATTGGAAAGATTGAATGAAAATTAATCAATGAAGCTAGTAGTTTATTTTTGTTTTCTTAATTTTATTTGATTTTCCAAGTTTAATGGTACATAATTACCTTTTGTGGTAACCCAATAATAATTTTTTTTTATTAGCAGTAGGTATAGTGAAACAAGTAATACAAACAAAATTCAAATAAATTGAAGTCATTTTATTCCATTACATATTTTAAAAAAAGTTGGTTTTAAAAAAGTATCGTAAAATATATTAACTTTGTATAGAACTCAGTGAAAAATTAAATTTATAAAACTGATCTGTTTAAGATGGCATGCTCCAACTCATCTAGTAGAAAGCACATAAGATTATGTTGGATATGAAAACTGATCATTTATGTATAAATTCCACTTTACAATGTCTAGCACTTTTGGAAAACTATGTATCATCTAGCTTCAATTCAGCGGGCATTTTCTCATCATTAAGACATGCTAAAATATTATTTACAGCTAGTTCAGACATAGCTGTTCTTGCCTCGATAGATGCACTGCCTATATGTGGAAATATTACGCAATTATTTAATTTAAAGAGAGGATTATCTAAGGGGAGCGGCTCTGGTGTGGTGACATCGAGTCCAGCACCATGTATCATTCCATTTTGTAATGCTTGAATTAAAGCATCTTGGTCAACCAAACCACCTCGACTTGTGTTTATGAACACAGCGGTATTCTTCATTTTTCTGAAAGCCTCCATACTAAACATATTTACAGTTTCTGGCGTCAGAGCGCAAGAACATATAACAAAATCGCTCTCTTTAAGTAAACTATCCATATCAGCTCTCTGTGCACCAGTGAATGATGCTTCGTTTTCTCTTTCTGAGCGGTTGTAATATAGAATTTTAGATACATTGAAAGCTTTTAACTTTTTAGCAATAGATTGTCCAATTCGTCCAAATCCCACAATTCCTACTGTGGATCCCATAAGTCCTGGTCCAGTCATCCAAAATGGAGACCATGTCTTCCAGCCCCCTGTTTTTGCCTCATTGTGTGCTTCAATGAGTCGACGAGAAGTACACAACAGTAAACCAACCTAAAAGAAAATAAATATACATAAATAAAATATAATACACAAGTGATATAGTTGTTTAAAAAAAGAAAGTAAAAATCTATAGTTACCGTTAATTCTGCTGTTGCTTCAGTCAAAACATCAGGGGTATATCCAATCCTTATACCTCGTTTTTTACATTCTTTCACATCAATGTGATCATAACCAACTGAGAAAGTGGATACAACTTTCAAACTGGGACCCGCAGCATCTAAAAGCTCAGTGTCTATTTTATCTGTCAAAAAGCACAATAAAGCACTTTTATCTTTAATGTTCTCAAGTATGTAATTGCGAGGCGATGGCCTATTTTCACTCCAAACTGTCAAGTCACAACTGAAAATGATTACAAAGATATGATCAGTTTTTAAAGGATTCTACCACCATCAGGTAGGACAAATACAGCTCTGATAAAATAATTCCATTTGAAAGGGATTTATTATGCCACAAATTTTCCCTTGAGTAGCACCTGCTTGTATCATTAAAAACAATATCTTATTGTGGTTTCTCAAATTTGTAGGAACCCTTCTTTTTACAGAACTCTTTTCGTGCCACCCAATGTACATACCCAAAAGTGGATTTATACATTGAAAGAAAATTAAAAATACCTACTCTTAAATTGTAATATAGTCATTAATGCTTATAAAATATCAAAACATTCTTAGTTACGCAACTTACTTTTTTTTAAGTGAGTCTATTCCATTATCACTAATATCAGGTCTAGTCAATAAAACTTTAGGTTTTTCCATTTTATTAATGTTACTTGTAATACATAAATGTCTACTTAGTGTATAATATACTTTATTATAATGTTTGAATAAATGCATCTATATTTTCTTATCTAAATAGTTGGGAACAACAGACGACTCAGACTGGCTGCCTTTAGCTGGTAAAACATACGGTTTTAACAAATATCCTGAGAGATGTAGAAATATAATTGTTCCAATAATGGTTTTAGCTCTACGATTCATTTAAATGCCTTAAGTGGAAATATCAACAAAACTCTAAACCGGTTGAAGAAATCGCAAAATCTAAAACCCGAACAGAAATTTTGACAGCTGTCAGATAACTTTTGACAGATTATATTTAATTCGTAGGTACAGTAATCGCTCCTATGGATAAACACCCAGCTAAACACATCGCATGCGCGTTTTCCTCTATCGTTTTTTTTTCTAATTTAATATTTGATAGTTTTTTTTCAGCTATCCCACTATTTCATTCATTATTATCATTGGTCAAATTCTCTCATCGAAAAACAATATTCTAGCCTGTTTATTGATGAAAAAACAAGATTTTAATTGGGATTAGGAAAATTTTCCGTTCATTTGAAACAGATTTTAAACGTTAATTGAAATGTTGTTATGAATTTAGCTAAGCAAATTTTGCAAATGAAAATTATTTATAAAATAGTTTAATTTGTAGAGTATAATAAAAACTGATATTTCTCGAGAGAAAATATCTTATTCCGAATTCGGAAAACTGACGTTTACGGCAAACATGTACACCCCTTTATTTTATATAGCAGGCATTGGATTATGGTGACAGCCGGTTCGTCTGTGGCCGGTTCGGTGTGTGATCTTGTTTGACTTTTGACCGCTTTTGGACTCTACAAATTATAGTTACTTTTTGTCTACGATTATCGTACTAATTTGTCCATTCGATATAGTAATATTGGTTCGTCGGGTTCATTTTTTTTTAATATTGGATGACGGGTTCCAGTTTATTAGTTTTAGATCGTCATTCGAAAATTAATATTTCCCTTTTTAATTTTATTTTGCCTTATAATTGCATTAGTTTTACTTTAATCACCTGAATACAAATTGATCTGCTATGGCGTCTTCCAAGGTAAATGTAAATCGGGTTATTATATTGGATTTCTACCAATTAATGTACATAATATTCTTTCTTATAACAACAATAATAATGAAACCTGTTGTTTTTATTTCAGTTGGAGTTTATGGTCGAAAACCTTAAAGATGATAAAGAATTAAAAGCTACCCTATTGAAGGCTCCTGGTATATCAAATGTTTGTCTATTCATTTTTCTTTTTCTTAAATGGGTGAAAGAAAATGAAATTTAGAATTTGCATTTCTCACTTTATGTATTGCGTTTAATCCTCCTATTTCATTTCCACAATCAATTCAAGGATTAAATCAAATCAAGTAACATCCCCGAATGGTGGTGTTTGACTAATTTGCTATAAAGGCCATTATACTGTAATGAATAAATAGACTTATATGATAATAATGACAATATCATACTGTGTGTTAGCTAGGCCGAAATGTCAGGAGAAGAAAATAATACATGGATCGACCCAATTTTTTTTTACATAATGTGCTTGTTTAGATTATTTACTAAATAAATTTTCAGTAGTTTCTTTAACTTGGCACATACCATCAACAATTTTGATGTTTTCTTACAAATTTTGTCCATATTATTCTTTTCATCTTATGTTTCTCTTTTACAGGCTGAAGTCTTAAAAAGTGAAATAGTCGTTGTTGAAACAATATTGCCTTGTAGTGTAGTAGGTGATTTGATTCAAGGGATTACTGGTACTAGAGCAGTACTGCAAGGATTCGGAGGTAAATTTTATTTTTGATATTTCATTTATATTATATTTTTCATTGGCAGCATTCATCCCTTAGTTTTTCCTTCTCCTCCTTCCCTAAACTCCCTTTTTCCTTTGCCTTCCTTATTATCATCAATTTGTAATTTATGTTTTTTTAAATGTTGAAGTACTATCTACCCTCTGATTGCAAACAGCTATATATGGTATCAAATATTTTGATCAATATCACTGGCCTGTTTTTTGTTAGTTGGTAGATATAGCTTTTTAGCAATAAGCCCGCCAATGTACTTTTTTCTGTACATGAAGTTTAAATAAATAAATAATATATGTGCGATGTTACCATAAAATTTAGCTTAAAAATTGTATGGTCGCGTTATATTCTAAACTTATATTAAGGCCAGTATGATATTAGTATTTTCATCCATTTTATTTTCATGATTTTCATACCATGGATTAATTTTCATAATTTAAAGCAAGGGTACTTTTCTTTGCAGATAAGTATGTTTATGTACTTTCCTAAAAATGTATTTTGCTAGAAGGGTCTATTTTTCATATCGTAGGAGGGCATAGACTAGTATGTGCATTTAAAATTTCTCCACCCGTCAAGTTATGCAGTACAATATTTTATTTAATTGAAACATTTTAGAGGGTGGAACAGCTGTTACTATGATAGAGGGCAATACATCGAGAGGAATAATACGACTTTCCGGCGCTTCAACTGGAGATGGTGGCTTGGTAGATGGTACAATAGATGGCTTACTACCGGGACAATATGTGCTCAATGTTCACGTTGCAGGTGACATTTCACAGGTTAATAATTTACATTATTATTATAGTCTTGTCTTTATTACTTTTGCCATTTAATAATTTTTAAAACTAGAATATTTCATATATGTATTTAGTCTTGAACTAATCTTATAGCCCTCTTAATAGCCTGTTTTCGTAAATGAATTGTAATTAAAATATTTGTCTGATTTAACATTTCAGGGGTGTGATTCTTTAGGATCTGTTTGGGAGCCAGTAGGCCGACTAGGAAATATAACAGCTGAACCTAATGGCAGAGCTAGTTTTAAATTTGTCGTTCCCAATCTTAAGGTAATATATATTTTAATTTTCCTTATTTGCATAGTTGGATATTGAATACAATCTGTTTGGTTAAAAAAACTTTTCTTGTGATTTATGTGACCAGAATATTACCCCATTGTAGAATGTTCAACAAATCTACAGGGCGAAATGGAGTCGGAATAGGAAGCCGATGAAAATTTGGGATGCTTCAAGTATAATAAATACTTGATAGCAGACAGGTCAGAAGTCAGGATAATGAAGAGATGCATGAATGTGGAAGAGCCAAAGAATGTATGCAAAGAGAGATTGGTGTGGCATCATACCCTCTCTGCCTATCCCAATAGAGAAGTGGTGTGATAGTTAGTTGGTTATACATAAATGCTTTAAAATATGTACTCATTTTTACTGCAATGTTTAAACATTTTATTTTAATATTTCAGATCGGAGAAATTGTAGGCCGTTCTCTTGCAATAGCAACTGAAGATCAATCGATGAAGTAAGTATTTGTAATTATTTTCTTGTTATATTCTGTAATTGTTTTATAAATCACCCAAACAAACATTTGTCTGTAGTATCACTAATTGCACTGAAGTTAATATATCTGTTTATAATATATAAACAGGTATATACATAATATATAAGATTTGTTACATTTGTTTTAGGCTTGGCTGTGGAGTAATTGCCCGATCAGCGGGTATTTTCCAGAATAATAAAAAAATATGCGCATGTGATGGTGTAACATTGTGGGATGAAAGAAATGTACCAGCAGCTGGGAAAGGCCGTCGCCAGTATGAATCAGCTACTGACAATCATCAAAGACACAAACTTTAATTCAATCTCTTTGATTTATTAAGGACTTATTTTAGTAAGCAACAAAATGAGTCATTTAAGTTTTTTTTTTTAAATGTTTTTTATATGTTAAGGTGTTTTGCTCTGATAATTTTTTTTTTCTCTTTTAAGACTATGTTAATACCGGGAGCAAAAACAGCAGCGTTAGCTGCTAAAACATTGGTGTTTTACAGACATCTTCACATATAGTGTACATATATTCTTTTGATTTGCATTATTAATGTCTAAGGAATACAAATGCAAATAATCATACCCTGTATGTAAACACATTCATAGAAACATGGGGTTTGATATCACAAGTTCCATGAGTTTAATGATACAGTGACTACTTTTGCTCTCCCAGTATGAACATATTGATCATACTTAGGAAGTATCAAGATTGTCAAAATGAATCAGTGCACTGTGATTTATTTTGTTATTTCAATTTATTTTTGAAATCAAATTGTTATCTCATTTATAAGTGCATATTATTATTTATCAAACTTAGTATTTAAGTTTTATCAAAAATAATTTAATATATACATATTAATATAAAAGTTTTTTTGCTTTAAACTTTTTCAGCTTGATATTGACAATATGATTTAAAATTCAAATAAGTAATTTTGAATAAATTAAACACTCTCCATTTTCAACCGACAAACCAAAAAGTATGAACAATAAAGCTGAGAAAATGTAAAAAGAAACATTACAATTACTGTAAAGGTAATGTGTTATAGGATATAAAATGAAAAATCATTAGATTTAAGTTTTGTACTGACATTTCTTGGAACTGCATTTATTATAATAAAATAACAACTGTGTAATTTTTTCCACATGAATTTTATTTGACCAGCAACCGGGTTTCGTCATAACCTACATCATCAGATGGGACCCAGTCTGATGATATCGGTTACGACGAAACCCGGTTGCTGGTCAAATAAAATTCATGTGGAAAAAATTATAGTTGTTATTTTATTATGTAAAATCATTCTTTAGATTCATGTAATTATGAAATTAACCCAAGAAAAAATAAATAAATACTCGTAGAGCTGTTTCCAGTATGCCTTGCACCCAGGGTGAGAAAAATGTATTATTGAAACTTTCTGTTTATTATTACTATTCTCAGAACTGTAAAATGTTTAGATTGTCAATGTTGTTATTTTTTAGCATACCAAAAATATATTTTGTACTTTTCTTATGTCTTATTTATTTATTATTCACTTTTAAAAAGTATTATTTTTCTCCAAGCTCAAAATAGATGGGGAAAAAACTGGAATGCCATATTGGAACATGGGATTCTAAAAAAAATCTTCCGGTTTATGAGCTTCTCAGAAGCAGTTAGAGTGGTCTATATTAAGGTTATTTTTCCTTCCGCTCCAGTTAAGTTTTCCATTTCAAACCCTGATTTTGATACAGAACAAGGAATGCCTACCCTAACCCCAAAGATTATATATGCCTAACCCTATCATGGATGTATTGTTTCCAAAATATTGGGGAAAATTATTGCCTCCCAGACATAACACATAACGCTCACTCCTTTCAAGAACATCATAAATCAAAATACTTGATATTTCAGAAGAACGTTTTTAAAGTTTAATAATATAATACAATATATTAGAAAAAAATATCAAGCCACTTATTGAACTTTTTACTGTGCAACAGAACTTTTTAGGTAAAACCTAAAGGTTTTTTCTCCATTTGAAAAATATTTAGTATATTTTAAAAAATATTAAACAATACCTTATCTTCCAAATGCAAAAACAACACTTTCTGCCCTGTAGCGGGTAAATATTACATTTAAAATATGCTCCTTTTATTGGGATATAGTACATTTTCTGGGCATTCCAAAAACATGCACAACTGAAAATCGACGATTTTTGATTTATGACGTTCTTGAAAGGAGTGAGCGATAACTTGTTTCCAGAAAAGTAATAAGCATACAGATGATACCATTCTGCAGAGACAGGAGTAGTGAGTCTTTCTAAAAAAAACCTTACTTTAATATCTTTTAAATCGTATGAAAAATACATGTTTCTCCGTAGAGAAAAAAAATCGCCATTCAAAGGAAGACTAAAAACAAGGTAAGTACCAGGATTTTATTGAATAATATGAAACTATAATATTGTCTTTGGTAGGTGCTTATTTATTTTGCGATTTGCCTGTAATAAAAAAGATCTATGATCAGTTCGGTCACAAAATGGCCGCTAACGACTCGAAGGCGACCGTTCGCCAAGTAAAAAGAGTTCAATTTGGTATTTTAGCTCCAGATGAAATCGTAAGTCTCGTTTAAATACCATATAATTATAATTGTTTAAATGTAGAAACATAAAAGTAGTTACTATACCGTAAAATAACGTCGAAATCTTTAATAATATGGCTGGCCTACAGATGTGTTTACGCTGTGTACCTATGTAGTTGACAAATGTGCGGATAAAACTTGCCAACTAGAAGCCGTTTAGTGTTATGGGTATAGCGGAATATTATACTGTTTATTTTAGTATCATCAAATAAAATGAAATAAATATAGCGCTGCTATCTGAATGTCACGATATGGGGAATTTTTAATACGTTTTTACGCTTTATTTCCATTGCTTCTATCACAATTTTTCACTTCTAAAATCTTGCTGAAGCAGGATGATCACAATGTAACTTCAAAAGTGATTTAGTAGCGACGATTCAGTCGTATTTCGTTAGATTTCAATTTCTAATAGTTTATTTTTTGTTAATTAGCACATTGGATGGCATGTGCATTTAGGAATATACATATATTTTTACTTCGTTATTCAGTTCTTTTTAATCTTTGGTGACTAATTTCGCTGCATTATTTTTATATTTATCTAACTGAACTAGCAAAGTGTCACAATTTATAATTTAAACTTCACTTTACGATGTTGTTGATGGGGATATTTGGAGAGCTGGCAGTTTTTCCATGCGCAGGGGCGAATTTGTGGCGTCACAAACTGCCTTTTAAGATATTTAGACAAATCCCAAATATCCCCATTATAGCCAGTGTTGTATATATATTGTACATAGCATAACTCTTTTTAATTTATTTATTAATATGGTCATTTTAACCTAAAATGAGCATGATACACTCAGTTTCTTAACAGACTATGTCAGCACAGAAAAACGTCTGCCTATAATTCATTTTCATTTTTTTTCTAATAAAATGCCCCGATTTTGTCTATGCTTTAGAACATATTTTTAAAAATTCAATTCAATTAAATTTGTATAATAATTCACAGGGTTGTCTTATAATTATTTTTTATTGTGCACTCTTTCAGCGACGTATGTCAGTTACGGAGGGGGGGATTCGGTTCCCGGAGACTATGGAGGGGGGCCGACCCAAGCTGGGGGGTCTCATGGACCCCCGCCAGGGTGTGATCGACCGGAACTCGCGCTGCCAAACTTGCGCTGGTAATATGACGGAGTGCCCGGGACATTTTGGTCACATAGATCTCGCTAAACCCGTTTTTCACATTGGATTCATTACCAAGACAATCAAAATATTGCGATGCGTATGTTTCTACTGCTCCAAGCTGCTTGTTACCCCAGTAAGTATATAATATTTATGAGGAAAAATATTTAAGAAAAAAAACATTTCTGAGAAAAGAGATAACTTATTTTATAAGTTAGGTATACACTGTGACATAGTTAGGTTAATTCTCAGGTGCAAAACTGGCATAACAGGTTTGATTCCTTTCAATTGTTTGGTGCAATCCATTGATTTTATACTTTCCTTTGCCATCCTTCCCCTGTGGACTTTGGCAGATTACTCAACTAAAAGAGTTTTTCATAAAATTAAAAGTGCCCTATTATTTACATAACTATTTATTATTTGTACAAATTATATTTTTTGGTGACAAGATTTTCTAGTTTTTCATTATGAATTATTGATTTTAACAAAATGTATAAGAGAGCAATTATATCAGAAATTTATTTGCATTGCTAATTGAATCACACTGCTTGATATTTAATTTAGGAAGAAAAAAATACACCTTTCTTTGCATTTGCAATAATATTGCATTTTAAATATGTCATTAATTCAATCAATTGTTTAAATTATTTCTGTTACAAATAATAAGTTTTAAAGAAATAATGATTTATTATTTATTAAAAAAGGGAAATTTATCTACCAATAAAATTGTATTATTATTAATAAAATAATATTATTTCAGACTAATCCCAAAATTAAAGAGGTCGTCATGAAATCCAAAGGTCAGCCGAGAAAGCGACTTGCGTACGTATACGATCTGTGCAAAGGAAAGACAATTTGCGAAGGAGGCGAAGACATGGATACGGGAACCGAAGGGGCTGCAGAGGACCCCTCGGGGCGCAAGGGGGCGGCGGGACACGGGGGCTGCGGTCACTACCAGCCCAGCATCCGACGCGCCGGCCTCGACCTCACCGCAGAATGGAAACATGTCAACGAAGACTCGCAAGAGAAGAAAATCACTATTAGCGCAGAACGTGTCTGGGAAATTCTCAAACATATTACAGGTTACTAATTTTATAATGGTCAACTGATTGAATTGCCACATTGGAATAGATATATTAATTATTAATATACAATTGGAATTGATACATAGGAACACTTGATGAAATAAATATTATGCTTTCAGATGAAGAATGCTTCATTTTGGGAATGGACCCGAAGTTTGCTAGACCCGATTGGATGATAATCACAGTAATGCCTGTACCTCCGCTATCTGTACGTCCCGCTGTAGTCATGTTCGGAGCAGCCAAAAATCAAGATGATCTCACCCACAAACTCTCCGATATTATCAAATCCAACAATGAACTTATACGAAATGAGCAAGCGGGAGCCGCCGCGCACGTCATTCAAGAAAACATAAAGATGTTACAGTTCCACGTGGCTACCTTTGTGGATAACGATATGCCCGGTATGCCTAGAGCCATGCAGAAATCCGGAAAGCCTCTGAAAGCTGTCAAGGCACGCTTGAAGGGTAAGGAAGGACGGATCAGAGGAAACCTCATGGGGAAACGTGTCGACTTCTCTGCGCGGACTGTCATCACTCCCGATCCCAACTTGCGTATCGATCAGGTCGGAGTTCCCAGATCCATCGCTCAGAATCTTACCTTCCCCGAACTTGTGACACCTTTCAATATCGACAGAATGCAAGAACTGGTGCGGCGTGGTAACTCGCAATATCCCGGGGCCAAGTATATCGTTCGCGACAACGGGGAACGTATCGACTTGCGATTCCACCCCAAACCTTCCGATCTCCACCTCCAGTGCGGTTACAAGGTGGAGAGGCATCTGCGTGACGATGACTTGGTTATCTTCAACCGGCAGCCCACGTTGCACAAGATGAGTATGATGGGACACAGAGTGAAGGTATTGCCTTGGTCGACATTCCGGATGAACTTGAGTTGTACCTCCCCGTACAATGCTGACTTTGACGGAGACGAAATGAACCTGCACGTCCCTCAGTCCATGGAGACCCGAGCGGAGGTGGAGAATATTCACATCACTCCTCGCCAGATTATCACTCCTCAAGCCAATAAACCTGTCATGGGTATTGTACAAGACACTTTGACTGCTGTCCGTAAAATGACCAAACGTGATGTATTCATAGAAAAAGAGCAGATAATGAATATCCTCATGTTTTTACCGACTTGGAATGGGAAAATGCCCCAACCTTGTATTTTAAAACCTAAACCACTCTGGACTGGAAAACAAATATTCTCCTTGATTATTCCGGGAAATGTTAACATGATTCGAACACATTCGACACATCCCGATGAGGAGGATGATGGTCCTTACAAGTGGATTTCACCCGGTGATACTAAAGTTATGGTAGAACACGGAGAACTGATAATGGGTATTTTGTGCAAGAAGACATTGGGAACGTCTGCAGGATCTCTTCTCCATATTTGCATGTTGGAGTTGGGACACGATACAGCGGGCAGATTCTACGGAAATATTCAGACTGTCGTCAACAATTGGCTCCTCCTGGAGGGTCACTCCATCGGTATTGGAGATACTATTGCCGATCCGCAAACTTATATCGAGATCCAAAATTCTATTAAGAAAGCCAAGGAAGATGTCATAGAAGTAATTCAGAAGGCTCACAATATGGAACTCGAACCGACACCCGGTAACACTTTGCGACAGACTTTCGAGAATCAGGTGAATCGTATTCTCAACGATGCTCGTGACAAAACTGGAGGATCAGCCAAAAAATCACTTACTGAGTATAATAACCTCAAGGCTATGGTGGTTTCTGGATCTAAGGGCTCCAACATTAACATCTCTCAGGTTATTGCCTGTGTGGGCCAACAGAACGTTGAAGGTAAACGTATTCCGTTTGGGTTTAGGAAGAGAACGCTGCCGCATTTCATTAAAGATGATTACGGTCCCGAATCTAGAGGCTTCGTAGAAAATTCGTATCTTGCTGGGCTAACGCCGTCCGAGTTCTACTTCCACGCTATGGGAGGAAGAGAAGGTCTTATCGATACTGCTGTCAAGACTGCCGAAACTGGCTACATCCAGAGAAGGCTCATAAAGGCCATGGAGTCTGTTATGGTTCACTACGATGGTACTGTTCGAAATTCAGTAGGGCAGTTGATCCAGCTGAGATACGGAGAGGATGGTTTGTGCGGGGAAACTGTCGAGTTCCAAAGTCTACCCACAATCAAGTTATCCAACAAAGCGTTTGAAAAGAAATTTAAATTTGATCCTTCCAACGAGAGATATTTACGTCGTATTTTCACAGAAGATATAATAAAGGAGTTAACGGAATCTGGATACGTCATAGCTGTTCTAGAAAGTGAATGGGAGCAACTGTGTAAGGATCGTGAGGCATTGAGACAAATCTTTCCGGGAGGAGAATCTAAGGTGGTGCTTCCTTGCAACTTGCAAAGGATGATTTGGAATGTACAGAAGATTTTCCATATTAACAAAAGACTTCCCACCGATCTCAGCCCGATCAAAGTAATCCAAGGAGTCCGGGATCTTTTGACAAAATGCATCATTGTGGCAGGAAATGACAGACTTTCTAAGCAAGCTAACGAGAATGCTACTCTTCTCTTCCAGTGTCTCGTTCGATCGACACTATGTACTAAATACGTATCCGAAGAGTTCAGACTGTCAACAGAAGCTTTCGAGTGGCTTATTGGTGAAATCGAAACTCGGTTCCAACAAGCTCAGTGCAATCCCGGAGAAATGGTGGGGGCTTTAGCTGCCCAGTCTCTAGGAGAACCCGCAACACAGATGACACTCAATACTTTCCATTTTGCCGGTGTATCGTCCAAGAACGTAACTTTGGGTGTACCCCGTTTGAAAGAAATCATCAATATTTCCAAAAAACCAAAGGCTCCTTCCCTAACCGTGTTCTTGACAGGCGGAGCGGCTCGTGATGCTGAAAAAGCGAAGAATGTCCTCTGTCGCCTGGAACACACCACTTTGAGAAAAGTGACAGCCAACACCGCTATTTACTATGATCCTGATCCTCAAAACACAGTCATTGCGGAAGATCAGGAGTTCGTTAATGTCTATTATGAAATGCCCGATTTTGATCCGACTAAAATATCTCCTTGGCTCCTCAGAATAGAGCTCGATCGTAAGAGAATGACGGATAAGAAATTAACCATGGAACAAATTGCGGAAAAGATTAATGCCGGATTCGGCGATGACTTAAATTGCATATTCAACGACGATAATGCTGAAAAACTAGTATTGCGTATACGAATTATGAATAGCGAAGAGAATAAATTCCAGGATAACGAAGAAGAGACAGTTGACAAAATGGAGGACGACATGTTCTTACGTTGCATAGAAGCGAACATGCTCTCGGATATGACATTGCAAGGCATCGAAGCTATCGGAAAAGTGTACATGCACTTGCCGCAAACTGACAGCAAGAAGAGAATCGTCATTACGGATTCCGGAGAATTCAAAGCCATCGCAGAATGGTTGCTGGAAACTGACGGAACATCCATGATGAAAGTTCTGTCGGAGAGGGATGTGGATCCTGTCCGTACGTTCAGTAACGACATTTGCGAAATCTTCCAAGTACTGGGAATAGAAGCCGTGCGCAAGTCCGTGGAGAAAGAGATGAATACCGTGTTGCAGTTCTACGGGCTGTATGTGAACTACCGCCACCTGGCCTTGCTGTGCGACGTGATGACGGCCAAGGGACATCTCATGGCCATCACCCGTCACGGCATCAACAGGCAGGACACGGGAGCGCTCATGAGGTGCTCCTTCGAGGAGACGGTGGATGTGCTCATGGACGCCGCGTGCCACGCCGAGGTGGACCCCATGAGGGGAGTCTCGGAGAACATCATCATGGGACAATTGCCACGAATGGGAACTGGTAATTACATATTTCCCATTCTTTTAACCTTAAACATACTTTGTATATGTATTCCCTACGAGTTTGTCTGTCACAGTGTGAGTGAACTCGAGCATAAAAGACATTGCTCACTCACACAGTTCACTCACACTGCGACAGACAAACTCATCTGTTTGGCACGTATTCTACATGCCAAACACATGAGTTTCCAAGGTGAAACGTGTTCTATGCGTGTTTTACCTCATACTTCTGTTTTCTGACTTAATATGTAATTAAGTTTGGTTAACAATGCTATATATTAAATTAATTCAAACCATATCCGTTCCCTAAGTGGAGCATATGCAGTCCACAAACTGTCTCCAAGTTTTTCTGTCGGCTGCCAGCTCCTTTACATCCTCCCAAGTCACCCCCGAAGTTCGGACGAGAACTACCGACGAATTGTCAGCGGTGGTCATCCTGGGCACTGCGAATCTGATGCCTTGTTAAAGAGGCAAGCTTGATTAAAGCTCCCGGGAAGCTTGCAGAGTACATGGCTAAGCTGAATCGCCTTTTCTTGACGACAGTTGTGACCAAGATTTGCTGCGTCCTACGCCTTATCTCTTCATTCCTCACAAAGTTAAACCACCGCACGCCTAAAATTCTCTGCAGACACCTATTCTCAAAGCTGAATACACGGGTGCTCTGGGCCCTTGTAAGGTGCCATGTTTCACAGCCGTATTAGAGAACAGGAGCAATGCAGGCATTGTATAGGCGGCATTTGGTCTTCACCGAGTATGAATCTAATCTCCAGACAGCCTTCATACTGTTATATGCTTGTTGTTATATTACTTGTATATATTTGGTATAGTAAAAGTTAAGTAGTGATTATATGTAATTGGTGGTTAACCTTCAGGTTGCTTCGACCTCTTGCTGGATGCGGAGAAGTGCAAGGGGGGCATGGAGATGGGAGGCATGGGCACCGGCCTGGGCGCCAGCATGTACTTCGGCACCCCCTCCCTCACCCCGCACAGCCCCTGGAACGCCCAGGCCACCCCGGCCTACGGACCCGGAACCAGCATGTGGTCTCCCGCACCATGTTAGTATTCCTATATTTTTACTATCTTACCTCAATATATCAAGTGGTACAAAACAGTAGCACTCATTTTATACTGGTTCTATTAAACGCATTCATTTCATTCCACAAAGTTATTGCCTGAAATATTCTAAATATAATACTTTTACTTAACCCTTTGGACTCGTAAATCGACTATAGTTCAAAGGATTAATGAGTTGTAGTTAAAAACAAACTACGAACCAAATAATATAAAACGGAATTTTGAGTCTAGTCCAATTTAAAATTAACAAATCATAGATGCTGTGTAATGGTTAGCGTGTTTAACTACCGTGCTGGATGTCCCGAGTTCGAGTCCCAGGGGGGATGAAAATAAATATTAGTGATTTTACACTCTTAACATTTATTTAAAATTTTCCTGGACTGGTCCCTGAAGAGCATGAGATATCATCTTGCCTTCATCTGTTAAGGATCTAGATGACACTGCGTCAATAAGATGCAGTGCCCTATGCACCATTGAGTGCGAATAAGGGTTAAAAGAAGTTCTTTATTACCAAAAGAAAAATATTCTGTTTTTTGAAACATTTAACATGTTTCTTCTTTTTTCAGTTGGAAGCAATATGACTCCGGGAGGTCCGTCATTTTCTCCATCCGGAGCATCGGATGCGTCCGGTTTGTCTCCGGCATACAGCAGCTGGTCTCCGCAGCCCGGCTCCCCCGGGTCCCCCGGCCCCTCTATGTACATCCCCTCCCCGGCCAGCGCCTCCCCCCACTACTCGCCCACCAGCCCGCACTTCGCGCCCGCCTCGCCCAGCATCACCCCCACCTCGCCCAACTGCACCCCCTCCAGCCCGCGCTACTCGCCCAACTACTCGCCCAGCTCTCCCGTTTACTCGCCCGCCTCGCCCGGCTACTCCGCCTCCTCGCCCCGCTACCCCAACCCCTCGCCCACGTCGCCCTACTCGCCCAACTCCCCGCACTACTCTCCCTCCTCCTCCCAGTACTCCCCCTCCAGCCCCTCCTACTCGCCCACCTCCCCGCGCTACTCGCCCGCCTCCCCCAGCTACGTGGCGGGCTCCCCCTCCTACTCGCCCACCAGCCCCGTGTACTCCCCCGCCAGCCCCGTGTACCCGCAGACCTCCTCGACCTACTCCCCCACCTCGCCCGGGTACTCGCCCAACAGTCCCGCCTACAGCCCGGCCTCCTCCAACTACTCGCCCTCCTCTCCTAACTACACTCCCACCACTCTTCCCTACTCTCCGTCCAGCCCCTCTTACTCGCCCAACTCCCCGCACTACTCCCCGACCTCCCCCAGCTTCTACTCCGGCTCCTCCCCCAAGTACTCCCCCACGACGCCCAACTACTCCCCCGCGTCGCCCTCCTTCGCGGGGGGCAGCCCCACGTACTCGCCCACCAGTCCGCAGTACTCGCCCAGCAGCCCGCAGTACTCCCCGTCCAGCCCGGCCTACTCCTCCTCCCCGCAGCACGCGGCCAGCACGCACTACTCCCCCTCCTCGCCCAACTACTCTCCCTCCTCGCCCGCCTCCCCCAACTACTCGCCCTCCTCGCCGGCCTACTCCCCCTCCAGCAAGTACTCCCCCACCTCGCCCACCTACACCCCCACCTCCCCCAACTACTCTCCCTCCTCGCCCGCCTACTCCCCCACCCCCGCGGGCCCCACCACATACTCCCCCACCTCGCCCAACTACTCTCCAGCTTCGCCCACTTACGATGATCCCGATGATCTGTAAATACACTTGTCTCCTCGTATTTAGATCGTCTTTAGTAAGACACATATTATTTTAGTTAGTTCACATTCTCTCGCCCATGGCACATTTTTTCTACATAGTTTGTGACATGCTTTCAATTCTTAGTCAAGTTTGTGATTTTGTGTCGGCATTGTGAATTTTTTAAAAGGGGTTTAAAGTACTGTAGTTTACTGAAAATTAGTTGGTAAAACCATTTTGACTAAAATTGGGCATAGGGGATATGTAATGTACACCATTTCTCAGCCATTTTTTTGATAAAATAAATATTTCATTTAAGTTTCAAAAACACTTAATATTAATTGAATTTCATTAGAAATATTTTTTATTACTGTCTTATTCTTAAGTGAGTTAAGTCAACTTGCGTATGTTTAAAAAAAAACATCTTAGGCGTACATAATTATTATATTAAGGCATATTATATGGGTTTTTAACTACATAAATTACTTTTTGCAATTTATTTTCACTTTATTTTTGTTAAGTAAGCTTATTCTGTGTATTTAATATAAATAAAACAATCGATGTATCAAAAAATGGCTAGTATCGGGTGAAATAAATTGATATGCTCATTTTATACTATAAATGTGGTGACAAAATAACCTAAATTGAAAGTAGATTTTAGCATATCTCAAAATGTTCATTCCAGATTTGTTCGCAATTATACAATGGATGTAAAATACGCCTTTAAAATAACTTACCCAATTAACTTTTCAGCAGTGAACAAATGTAATTATTATTTAAATATTGAAGGTAGTATCAGTAATTATTACTTTACCAGACTCAATTTCTATTGTATTATTAATATCGGTAAATATTTTATTTTAGATATGTATATATGAATATTTGTATTTTATGCATTTAAGTTTTGAAATGTACAAAGGTACAAATTACAAAAGGTGTTCCGAAGACGATCAGTAAAATTTCACATCAAATAAAGATATACATTGATTACACCAATTGGTCGTTTGCAGAGGCAATTGAAGTGATTGCCATGTGTGGCTTATTATTGATAGAAAATAATATTAATTTTGAATGGTGTAAATATTTTCTATTTTATTGGTCATCATCGAGTTTTGCATTTGCAACTTGAAATATTTATATCTACATATATGAATTATAAATTTAGTAAAACACTTTGTGTGTCTCCCACAAAACACTAGTTTGTTTTGTGTATATACGTATGAAGGTTATATTGATAAATCCCTTCAAACGCACAATACAATTTGTTGAAAGAATGAGGTTTTATTTTTAGTAATATGTATTATCTTTTTTGATTTCCGTAAGTTATAGCTTTTAATTAGTGAGTCATTGTTTCTACTGGTAAATTATTTTATATTGTTAACAAGTATAATACATTAAGAAAAAATATTTTTTTTCAGTTATCAATCAACCATATATTTGGGTTAAGAAAAAAATAATAGTTGTATTATTATTTTTATTATTAAAAAAAATAAAACCATGTGTTGTAACGAAAAAAATTAATAAAACCATAAAACTCAAAGTATATTTTTTATTTGTACCAAATATATATTTGTATTATATGAACATACCACATATGTATTTACCAAAGAGGGAAGGATCAATTTTAGAAAAAAGGCTTTTATACTACTACCATTATGCCGGTATCTGCAGGGGTAGGCAGAGAGGATGGAATGCCACATTCTTCTGTCCTGACATACACTCTTCGCTTTCTTCACATCCATACATCTAGTCATACAAAGGCTTATATTTAAATGTCCATAATCACATTTTGGGGTGCCAACTTGAATTTAGATTCAAGTAGAATAATCTGCGTACTATCAAAATTCACACCAAAAAAATGTTGTTCAATTAATAATTATGTCTGTCCAAGAGTTTAGTAGAATTAGACTTAATGGATATTTAAAAATAATCACAAAAACAGTGCGACTGCTACCGTTCTACAAAAATAATAGACCAAAAAAAATTTTTTCAAATAACTTATGAATGAGAATAAAAACAACAGTTTTGAATCTTGCAACTGTTTCATCAAAATAACTACATACTAACAGTTTTTTAGAAGGTGCTATGATTTGGTTGGTTGGAAGATATTGCATTTTAGCAATAAGCCCGCCATTGTACTCGTTTCTTTTCTGTACATGAAGTTAAAATAAATAAATTAACAGAATAGTTAATCATGGCACCGAAGCGAAGGGAAAATTTTCAAATTGTATCTAAAATAACAATAACAAAAAGGTTTTATGACAATGCTTGTCCAAGATCCATGATTTTTTTTGTAAATATGGCTTGCAAAATTGTTTTAAAAATACTGTTCACAAAAAATAAATAATATAGAATACAGCGAACTTTATATACGAATATGCCATCAGTAGCACTAGCATTTCTGTCTTTAACTGGCGACACAATGCATAGTTTTAAAGGGTACGTTAAGTCACTTGACAATTTAAATCAGCATAATTCTTTCAACTTTCCTTACAGTGTTGTCAGTCCACATTTATTTCACGGTTATCAATTGTTTTTGATATTAATCTGAACAAAAATCAACAAGATACTTGATTTTTTTTACAGTAGTTGATGTTTCCTTCTTCTTCTAACCCTTAACCGCACCCAATGATGCATAGGGCACTGCATTATATAAACACAGTGTTATCTTGATTGTCAACACATGATAGAAAGCCCTCTGGTTCAGGTACCAGTCCAGGGTAATATTAAATAAATAAATGAGTGAAAAATCACTTGTATTAAATAAATACAAGTGATTTTTCACTCCCCCACCCTGGGAATTAAACCTGGGACCTCCAGTACGGAAGCAAGCATGCTGACCATTATACTACGGAGGCAGACAGTTGAGGTTAAGTGGTTTAGAATTAGTATTGTTAAGAGTAACCTAAATTAGTTTTAATAAAAATCTGCTGCATTCAGTTGCCCTTTAATAACGTAAATGATGCCAATATCGTAGTTTGGTGTTTACTGAAAAATTTGTATTGATCATCGTAGAAAAAAACTATTTGAGAATAATAGTCAAGTTGACCTTGTTACATATAATATTTAAAATTAGAAAACGCTTATATTTTTAATGTAAACTATAAATTTGCTTGGATATAAATATTAAGGGGGGATAAAATCATCCCTGAAGTTCACAGCACTAATTGGAGTAAGCTTTGTTATTGGCTGGAATTCTATGAGGCAATCTGAGCACCAGTCAGACCCCAATCCATCCGTCCAGCGAGTGCCGACGATGCTTTCACAACTGCACCCAATACACTGAAAACATGGTAGATATATATAAATCAACTAGAGCTTGAATAACAGTGGAAAGATATCACATTAATTACATAGTTTAGGTAAATATTACTTGTGATTGATAAAAAATAAATATAAATATATACCGTAGAACGAGGCTACTTGAACTTTGATGTGTTACTTGAGCCCAGTACAAAAAAGTATTTAGATTGTGGTATTGATCGAAGTATCGTGACAATAAGTGTCACCTGTCAGGGAAACAATGAATCATGTCGATACGTTCATTATTGTAGACCAAATACAGATTTAAATCTTTTTTTGTACTGGGCTCAAGTAACACATCAAAGTTCAAGTAGCCCCGTTCAACGGTACATGTTTTTTTTCCCGTATTAACTTCTTGACAATACTTCTCGATAAACATTTTAAAATGCCGAAGTCTTAATAAATCAAGGTCCAGAAAGAAGACATCCATATGGAATTCGAGCCCTTTATTGTTATTGTTGACGTTTTTGTTTTTCGATTGGCAACAAAATGCATAGTTTTAATTTAAGTTCAGATATAAGTCAGACAGTATTTTTTTTCCAGAATAAAGAGTAATTTTTTCTACTTTGATGATGTTATAAAATATGTTTGGCATCATTGTGTTTTTTTTATAGAAGTCTGAACATTGTGCTAAATTAAGAGAGGGGAATATTTCACAAATTGCATGATTTAACTAAATATGTATGTCATTGACAGTTGCATTAAATACATTCCTCAGATTAATATTTTTTTTTTCAAAACATATCACATACATAAGTCATATATACCCGTACATATAAAATTCCCGATGAGTAATTTCTATTTCTCATTTTGAGACATGGGATTAAGGTTAACAAGACTGGAACACAATTAATAAAGGAACAAAAAAGAATTTTTTTAAATAACCAAAACTAATACTAAAACATGGCAAAATATAAAAACAATAAACAGATATGCATAATAAATAGGCATAAGAAGTATATTTAAAAGAAATAATGAGAAAAACATAAGGTAAGAAGCATATTTAAAATAAACAATTGAGAAAATATAACAAATGAGAATTATGTTCCATTTCATTCCATGTCTCTTACTTGGAGTGGAATAGGGATAATAACTAGCAGGGAGAATGTGAGGTTAAATAACAGACTAAAGTCATTTCTTAAGCCAACTCTCTCGGTTGTAGTTTAAAAAGCGAGTTTATCTCTACATAGTGTTGTGTTATATAGAACAGTTATCAGCGACGGTTACCAAGAAACCTATAAGTTAAAAATGGATATCTAACCTTTAGCAAACGTAGTAACTTGTCCAAATGGCAATTAATTTATTGAAAGTATAAAGTGGTTCTTACTGATATTCCAGAATGAACAGGTAATGGGACATCAGAACTTTCTTCAATTCTACGCCTTTCATAAACAGCATTCATCATTTCCAAAGTAGTCCATTGAGCCGGTGGAGTGTTGTCGAAGCTGCCTTCACTTTCATTTTGCTGAAAATAAATTATATTATTTGAATTGAACACAATAGAGTTTAAAGAAATTATTTTAATGGAATGTAGACTGAAGAATTAAAGCAATCCTGGACACTTTCATTGACTGTATAGCTGCATTGAGAATTTATGAACAAGATATTGGACCACCACATAAAAAAATGTTTTAGTACGTATATATATTGTTATAATCCAAAGTATTTTTGAAGTTATAATATACCTGAATATTGTCATCCATTAGAACAGGAACATCTTGCGCTGGGAAAAAAGTAGATCTCTTGTTGAAGGCTTTATGGCTACGATGATGCCGATAATTGGTACTTCCAAGCTTGGTAAAATAGAATGAGTATTTAAATAATTTATCAAAGTAGTAATACAATTATACAGTGTGAAAAATACAGATAAAAATACAATATTACTTTTGTCAAAAATGTTCTACGAATTCTTCCCGGGACAGGCAGTCCGGCTTGTTGAAGTTTGATAAAGTACTTCTGAACGCGACTCATCACTTGTTTAGGAGTTCGATTTCCCAAAGCATTGGCAATCTTCACCCATCGCCGCATTTCAACTTCTTCCTCTGGATATTCCTTCAATAATTCTTCCAATCTTCTCTGTTCTTCGCAAGTCCATAACTACGAGATAAAAAATAATTATTAATGCTTAGTAGAATTTGGGAAGTATTATTTTATGGCTGTGTTGACATGCTGCAAGCTTTACTTGATTAAATGTTTCCGGCTTGCTTTGATCAAACGATCTTCCTCTTATCAAAATTTTATCTGATTTTTCATGGTCAGACTCTGTAAATGTTTTCTTCCACTCCAAAACTTGATTATCAGCAATTCCATACTTGGACCAGGGGATCGTAGGAACCTATAAACATCATTGATCAAATTTAATTAAAATATTTTCATGACATCAATTTCAACCACAAAACTAATGAATGAATTAAATTTTCATACCTCTGGAATTGAATAATTTGAACAGGGAAAATCAATATTTGAGCTTTTTAAATTATTTAAAAATTCCTGTGGATTCTCCATAGCTGCTTTTTGGGACGTTGCCAACTTCTCAATATCCTTGAAAAAAATGTCAAAAACAAGATCTTGAAGTATTCATTTGGAAAAGCTTTTAAAATTTAATTTAGCTTTACAACTGAAATTATTTCAGAAACAAAAATAAACTAAATAAATTTTACTTATTTCACACAATAATTGCAACTTCATAATTTGTTTAATTAAAGCGAGGCTTTATTTACATGATAAATATATTTTGTAAAAATACCTGTATCAGCATCATTTTTTGTGATTCTAAGATCAGAATAAATCGGAGCATACATTTATAATCCTTGTTACCTCGTAAGGCTAAATGATCTGACTCGAAAAAGAAATCTTCGTCCTCATCCATATCTTAAAAGTTTAATTAATTTGAGAAACTAAATTACAGTTTTTACCCAGGTATTGCAAATAAAAATAATAATTAAAATTTCAAACAAGATAATTTCCGACCCCAAACCATCCTTAATTCATTGTTTTGACATTTAGCGCCATAGATAAAAATTGTTAAAGCAGAGTTAGGGTGTTTGTCCACTACACGGAATTACTCGGAATTTTGCCGTCCGGCAGGTTTGTTAGCGTTTTAAAACGACAATTGGCTTGGATTGGCTTGTGCCTTTGTCCATTTTTTTTCGGATCAGTGCTCTTGATTGGTACGTGAACACGTTGCGCGTAAATTCGATCTTGCTAAACTGTTGTAGTCGCTTTGATTTTGCAAAACCGAAATGCCGGTCGGTCAAATTCCGGATAGTGGGCCCAGAATTTAGTAGTGTCCACCCGGTAGTGTCCACTAATCCGAAAAAAGATCGACAAAAGAACAAGCCAATCATCGTTTCCATTCGCTAACTGACTTGCCGGACGGTAAAATTCCGTGTATTTAAATGGACAAACACCCTTAGTCATTGATGGCTGCTAAAAAATTACAGACGGAGTCGGAATACATACGGCAGCTGTATTTTTTTTCTGGTCCATCGCGTTCAAGTATCACGCCGAGTGATTTCGTGTTGACGTTTGTGTCGTAAATGAGAAAGAGCGGTGTAATATTAACCAATTAGTAGTCCTCTTCATCCCGAAATTCATACATGAACGTGATAGACCAGAAAAAAATTGCAGCTGCCATATGCATTAAGCCTCCGTCTGTACCAAGCATTAGGTATATAGTTTCAGTGTCTATGCTCAATGTGTCATTTCCAGGCCAATGTCAAATCACGAATTATCTCTGGTCGGGTTGATTGATTTTCTGTTTTGTTTTGGTAATCAGTGATCTGTGGTTTCGGCTTTAGCGATTTGAACTTGGAAATTTCGCTATTTAGCCGGCATCATGCCTCGATTTCATTACATGTTGATTTACTTTTATTTACTGTATTTCAATCATGCAAAAGCTGATTTCAAAGACAGCTTTTCGGAAGAATTGCTCATAAAACCTCTCCCAAATAACCATGTTTATACATTTTTTCAATTCATGACTACTTGGTCTTCTGATAATATGTGTGAGTTATGATACTAAATGATTGATTGATTTTTTTATGTTAAATGACATAGGTTTTTCGCATTTGATTGAATTTATTTTACTTCGATCATCTCACTTATAAGCCCGTCTGTATTTTTTTCAGTTCACCACTGTCATCTCTTTCCACGATCTCTCGGCGAAATAATAGCCAGGTATCAGATAGAAGAATTGCATCTCAGCCTGACTGAAGGATTATGGCGTCATATTAATTGGGGGTATCCGGTTGTTGATGCTCCACCGGGTGCAGAAATGTATGCGTGGTTTTCTCAGGATTCCAAAGACGTTGATTTCCAATGGAAAGAATTATCCGAAACATTATCGGGGCTTTTCTGTTCGTCTCTTAATTTTATTGACTCTTCAAATACCCTTAGGCCGGAACTTTCATTTCGGCAATCGGGAATTTCTTCAAACGGACCAATGAATAGTTCGTTTATTAGATATGCGACTTTACCGAGAGAAATAGTATGTACAGAAAATTTGACTCCTTGGAAAAAACTTTTGCCTTGCGATTCGAAAAATGGGCTCTCAACTCTGCTGAATTCCGGTAGACTACACAATACCAATTATCATTCACTCGGGATACATTTTCGCTCAGTTTGTGGCGATGAAAAATGTACTTCAAAGGTATACGAATTGAAACAAACCATGTCTCTAGTTTACGATCCTGAAATTGTCGGTTCGAGAGATTGGTCCGTGCAAAAGCTTTTCGGTCAAGGATTGTCTAGTCCCTGTCCTTTGGCAACTTCCAGCCATGTGTACGTAGATGTGACGTCAAATAGCAGCAACCCATTTATACTCACACCGATGTACGATCGGCTCGAGTCAACTATCAGAGGGGGATCTCAGATCAGTTTGGCCGTTTACGATCTGAGCAGATTCAAGACGATGTTTAATATAGCGGCTATTCATTCTTCGCCTAATAAGGCGATGTTGAACATTCCACCGCCGCTGCATGTCAGTAGATACATCGCCGGATATGGCCAAGAGAGAGGAGCCTTGATATCCCACTTATACAATAATCACTGGCAGGCGATTGATATAATATTCATGGAAAATATTCCCTGGTTCCTGCCTGTCTACCTACAGACACTAACCATTGTCCATAATGGCCAAAGGCTGCTTCCCAAATGGAAACGTTACATACCAGGAAAAGGAAAGACCCGACCTTATTATCTCGAGTTCACACTTCGTTTACCTCCAAAGAGCAAAACAGAAGTTTCTATTGATTTTGATTATGTATTTTTAAAATGGCAAGAATATCCACCCGATGCGAATCATGGATTTTATGTGGGATCGGCTGTTGTGACAGCACTGCTGCCTGTTGCCAAAAACTTTACAAGCTCTATTTATTATGATAATTCTCTTTTGTCTGCACTGAATGAATCTAGATCAGGTACAATTGTCTTTATTTAGTCTGCATACGCTCTGTTTGAAAGTGTATAATCTTACTGAATGTGTAATTTTCAGGCTATATCGTCCAGCTGCACACAGAGAGCATGATCATCACTCTTCCTACTCCAGATTTCAGCATGCCCTATAATGTGATTTGTTTGGCTTGTACCGTGGTGGCGCTGGCTTTTGGCCCATTACATAATATCACTACCAAGTCGTTAAAACTGAAGTTAAGTGAACCGAGTAGTGATAAAAATATATTTCAAAGACTCTTCAACCGAAAAGAAACTAAAAAAAGTGAAGTTGATACACAAAGCACGTGTGATGAGAAAACCGAATAGTATTTTAATAAAAAATAAAATGTTTTTTTACTGAATAACATTTTTTAATGATTCATTTTAAATTTCTTCTTAATTATGCAGTCCCCAAGTGTAGTAACATGATGTAATAGGTATTTGAGAGAGGCACTCATAAAGCTCTACAGACAAGCATTTAGTGATGATATTGAAATTATTTTTTGGGTTTAACACTCTACCTTAAGGCCTAGATCTCAAGCGTTCATATCAATACTCGCTCGGTGCTGGACATCTCACGCTCAATTTTTTTTAGAATGTATATTGGATTTTTGATCAAAGAGATGGGTACATCTCAAAACTCAATGAGTGGTTATATACGAATACAACGGAACATGTCATAATAAGTGATTTCCTTAACGAGTGACATTTCACATGAGTTACAGAGAAAGGGCTAGTCCCCTTTTCACGACATTCACTTGTGAGGACCCTCACTTACGCTTGGAAAAAACTTTGTCCAGAGCATGTTGTCGAATGTGATTTTAAAACAGTACCTGTGGAGTGTCAATATCATGGGACTCAATGTGGATAACAACCACATTGAAGAGCTTGTAAAAGAGCACAGCCAGGAACTGGCTACCGAAGAGCTTATGGAGTTGGTTGTGTTTCACAGCAAGAAATTGTGGAGGAGAGAATGTTAACGGAGGAGGAGGAAGTAGCAGAGCAACGATCTTATAGCACAAAAAGAGAAATGCTGAAAGCATGAGAAACTGTTTCGTTCATTAAGAAGCATCACTCTAATAAGGAGGTGGTTATTCGTGCTACAAATTTATTCAATGATAATGCTGGGATAGATACATTTTCACCAAATTTTGAAGCGTTGGGAAAAACGAAATACTTTCGAGGGTTTTCTAGTTAAAAAGAATTTATGTATTAATTTTAAATCAAACACGGATTTTTTGAGTCTACTAAGTTGTATTTTATTAACAAAAACACATAAAAAATTGTATTGTGACAATTGTTTCGCCTTGTTAGGGCATTATCAAACGAATGTTCGTGCATTCGTTTGATAATGCCCTAACAAGGCGAAACAATTGTCACAATATATAATATTTTATGTGTTTCTGTTAATAAAATACAACTTAGTAGACTCAATAAATCTGTGTTTGATTTAAATTAATACATAAATTAAAATGGAGTTCTACAAATTAAACGCCAAATCAATAAATAAATAAAAAGAATTTATTCAATCCTCACAAATTTATATTATGATTTCCATTCTTTTTTCAAATCTAAGTTGTATTTCCAATTCTTACACTCCTAAACAATTTAGAAGTAATTTTATTTGAATAAACGTTAATAAAAAAATATATAAAAATGAGTATTCTTTCAGCATGGAACGCATTATCGTATTTTACATCGATTTCTATGGGAAAAAATGTTTTGCTGAACGAGCAAGATGCTGGAACGAATTATACACGTTATAAGAGGTTCCACTGTATTACTAAGATTTTTGTAAAAAAAAAATGTAAAAGTAAAATAGCTAATCACAAAGTTAACGCTTTAAATATGAAGAATATCTTTTTTATTTCATAGTCATACAGGAGAAAGTAACCAAGTGCATTTTTTACAAAAACGTAATCATTGACTATTTGATATCTTACTAGCTTAGTATTGCCCTGAAAAAAATCCCAAAGGATTTTAAACTTGGAAGTATGTATAATATATTGACTTAAAAATGACTAACTGCATTGATGTTTATTTTCTTGCCAAGCAAAAGTGACTTAAATGGCCCTTCTGAACATTTTAGGTTTTATTAGTTGGTCACTTTCTCCTCTACGACTACAATTTGTTCAAATTTCTGAAGTAAATATTAGTTACATTGAGTGTTGAAAAATAAAACAATGTTTAATTTTTTTAATACGTTTATTTGCATATTTTAAATAATATAAAGTATATACAATTTGCAAAATTTCACCTACAATTTCATTGGTTGGCTAAAAATTTTGTGCATATTTTGGGTGTTGCAAAAATAGATAAGTTACAAAAGGGAATGTAATTAATTTTGCAATGCGTTTCAAAATTTATTACATTTAAAAATACAAATATTGTAGAAACTTACGTGGACAGTGAAATTTATTTAAGTTGATAGAAGAAAAAACTTTTTAAGAATTTAATATTTCTCTTTGTAAATTGTATTTTTTTGTGAAATATGATTTAATTAAATTGAGGATACAACAAACATTTTTATTATTACATATTATGCAAGTTATGGCTGTACGTATTGTTTTACAACCGACATACAAAGCTACAGTGCAAATTTTATGGATTCCCAAAGAGTGAGGATTGATTTTAAGGGTAATAAAAAAATGAAATTGTGTCCAACATTTATCTTTTAAGTTACGTAGTGCTACTTTCCTGTAACTGTATAATAACCTGCAGAACTACAGTCTACCTAATAAGCTACTATAGCCTAAAGCCATGGTGGAAATTTCTAAAATATGTATTTTTGTCTCCATGCATGATTTAAGGTTTTTGCTCGTATATCTTGGGTATTTAATATTATTTTTTATTGAAAATCACAAATACCTTTCATCTTTGAATTTGTGATCATATTTATAAAAATGTTTTCACATTTTTACCGCCACATCACAAAAATTAGCAAAATTTCTATTAAGAGTGGCTAATGCGTCAATGCGATAGATGAGTTATTTGTCATATGCGATATTTACTTATGAAAAATAAGCAATTATAATAAACAAAAAAAACGTTTGTAGTAAGTGAGCTCGAATACAGAAATTCTAGACTAGAGTCTGTGACACAACCACAGGACCACAACTTGATCAACAATATAATTGAGTAACATTCTAGAATTAAATAAAAAATATCTACAATTACTTGAAAACAACACCGCATACAGGTGCTGTGTGCTTGAATCAAGGACACAGAGAGAATGCCAAATTAACACAAACCATCAGATGAATTATATTGGACACGGGGTATGCCCACTCAGATAAGCAAAATGTGAGCATAATTTTTGGCCAACCATATCAGTAAATTTATATCAGTCTAATAACCTATTGAAATTTCAACATCTATGTAATACATTTATACCATATTTTTTTCTAAAAATACAAACACTTAAAGTTACCATACTTCATCTGACAATATTATATTCATAGATATTAATATAAGAATATCAGACGTGCTTGAATTATTCAATTTTAATGGTTAATCGAGAAATATTAGTAAATAATGTAATTTAAAAAATTTAAGTACGCTAAACATTTCATCAAAATAATCCTTTAAACTTGAAAAAATAATTAACAAAAGATAAAGTTTTTTAAAATAAGCACATACTAAATAAATACATACTACCTAAATATTTTTGCTAAAGCTATCCTCAGCATGAAGTGTGTGTATTGCAAGAGAAAATTATCTTTGAATTGAAATGAAAATAAAATAACAGCATATCCTCCATTACTGGCAAATTAACCTTTACAAAAAAAACATTTCAAAGGTTTTTTTTTATATATCTTGAGTTGCATGAAAGATATTTTATGCTTGAATTCAAATCGTAGGTTTATTATTGCCTATCTTATGATAGACTTATAAATTGGAAACTTAAAAGGCTTTTAAGATACTTTTACCAGACCTATCGCTGTATATGTATGTGTATTTACAATGTTGTTTTCCAGACATCTCGGTTATATATAATAAAAAAAAAAGATAAAATAAAAAATGTAAGTACATTATCTACAATATAACACGGGATGAAAATATAAAACCAAAATTAAATTTCGGGGGCCATTTCACTACACACAAACATTCACTTTACCATAAATGTAGTTTTACTTGACACAATTATATTTCATTACAATAACATTTTGAATTACTTTCCTAAAAGATAAAAAAAATCAAAATCTTTCTTGCATAGTTAGATATAAATTTTCTGCTGCCATTTCTTCGTAAAACAATATTTTACTGTTATAAATAAAGTAATATTTTTAGGTTTGACCACTTGCAAACAATTACATGAATTAAGCGCAAATTATAATTATATTGCACTTATATAAAGTCAAAGTTTTATAACAAAAATAAATATGAATTATTTCAGCTTAATATATAGGCATTGAAAGACAAAATAATAATATATATTTTTTTAAAAAAGAATTATTTATCGATTATCAACAATTTTTGGAAAAGTTTACGCTGGATTATTGATGTTATGTCATCGTGTCAGCTTGAAGTTTCAATAATATTAAAAGTCTTATGACAAATAAAATCCCTTAAAAAAATACATCGTAGGTACCAGCTCACATGCCACATATTAAACTACACAACAATTACATCCCAGAATTTAAAAAAAAACACATGGAATTATTAGTTAAATAAACTGATAAATAATTTTTCAAAATAACTTTTTACATACCAAGAAATGGACAACATATGATGCATCCATAGATATGTATATATGTATATATGTATGTATATATATATATATATATATATATATATATATATATATATATATATATATATATATTTACATATACATATACATATATATACATATATATATATATATATATATATATATATATATATATATATATATATATATATATATATATATTATATATATATATATGTATATATAATATGCAAAGATGTTATGTATTTCTCTTTGTACACATGACCATTGCGATATTTGATATTGCTATCTCAAAATTTGATTAGCAATTTGTAACAGGAAAAGATAACATACTATAAATGAGCTTAGGTCGCTTCAAAGTGTATGATTTTGCTAATGATAAATTGCCAGGATTGGGTCGATATTTGAGATAAGCTACAAATAGCAAAGCATTTCATGTAGATCAATAAGTACTGCTTTGTGTATCATCCAGAATCATAAAACCTCGTTTATACGTAATCAAAAATGTACACACATAACATGAATACACAATGCAGTACGAATCCAGATAATAAAATTGTTTTAATTCTTGAGTATGCTCATTCCATACTGAATGCAGAGGGGGTATCTAACTTGAAGTCATTTAATATATAATTGCATTTAATATTTTATGCAGGCCTCATTAATTACAGCCTCAGGTAAAAACCTTCAATGGGTAAAAACTCTGATATAAACCATTATACCGACACACTCAAAAAGTTAATATTTTATGCATTTATTACTTTTAACATAAAACACACAATATGCATTATATTAAACATGTTGTAATAAAAATAAATAATAAAACAGGTAGGTATATAATATTTGTACATACATTTTATTTGTTTACTAAGAATTTACTTATTTTTTGACATCTCATCAAAGATGAAGAAGAATATGGAAGTCTGGGCATTTACGGGGCTGACGACCGTCATAGGCTGGTTTAAGTGATCACTTTACACACGTGTAACATTCACCAATTGTACCCATTATTGACAACCACACTACTCAAATTCTTGGAAGTTCTATATATATGAACCAATTTAGAAACCTTGTTCTTGAATCACTAATTACTTGCCCCGTAAATGCCCAGACTTCCATATTCTTCTTCATCTTTGATGAGATGTCAAAAAATAATATGAAAATAACTCCTGTAATTGGAGATAATCCAGATTTTGTAAACAAGTATTTGCACACATTCAAAATGTTGTAAGAATTTACTTCACACATAACTATTTGCAAATTCAAAACTTCTTTACATCTTTAGATACATCCATAATACGGTATTTTGGGAATTTTCTTTCTTTCAAAATGGTATCATAATATTTAACTTTTCCGTGGTATTTTTTTTAATTACTATGTCTGTGTTTTTATATTTTGACTAATTTCGAAAAAAAAATTGTTTGTCTTTTACATCTTATCCTCATTCTGTATTTTTAACATTTTAAAGAAAATTTTCTTCTAATTTGTTGCTTTTTATATTTTAATCACAATTAAAATATTTGAATTAAAAAAAAATAGCACCTTGCATCATCAAAACATAAATACTTTTGTTACTTTTTCAACAAAAATAAATACAAACTACTTTCGAAATATTACTGCATATATATGGAATATGGGTTCAAAAAATTATATTTTCTGTTCCTTTTTGAAAATTTTGGTTCCTACAATTTCAAATTAATCAGCTTTTATTATATGTACACATATTTACAAACTTATAAAAAATTATATTTAAGTAATGGTAAATAATTAATAATTATGTAGTCTGTATCTAATGAACATTAATTTATATGCAAAGGAGGATTTGATTATTACAAGATGTTATTTTTTTTATTATTTGGATCAAACATCTTGATTCCCCCGATCTAGATCTAGAAACACAATGCTAATAAACTTGAACTAACCATGAACAACAGAAGAACTTATCTTCGATTCGAGAAAACCAAACTTATCATAATGTTTATGCTAAATAGACAAAAACACAATATCAACTGCTAGACGACACAAACACGCCACAAGACCCAAATAATATTACAATACACAACCAAACACTATTTTAGAGACATGTTGGGTTTCGTTTTACATGACAGATCTGGAAACTCAAGCAAGTTACACACCAACAAACTGTTTGGCCAATTTAAGCTGTACATAGTCAAACGGAAGGGAATAATTAAGTTCATATCAATCCGCTATGTTTGAAATGTAGATACAGTTTCAATCAGGTTGGTTGTTTGGTAAGTGCATAGCTTGCTAAGTGCACTATTTTTCTTATGTCTTTAACCGCCCCACACATACGAACGTACGTGATACGCGCGGTTTTTCTTCACCATTCCGCGGTAACTCGTACGACCTACGTTATATGTGATATTTGTTCGAAAAATATTTAATGCGTACCGGATATACTGACAAATTTTTGTCAGGTTTCATACCTGACAATATTTTGTGACAACAAACGTAGTGATTTTGTTGCTTTTTTATAAAAAATACGCCTGAAAATAACCCGAAGGTGGGGTGGTTAGTGACATATTTATTATAACCAATAGACAACATATTAATACAATGTAATATTGTAAAAATATTATAACCAAACTGTGTTTATTGGTATGAACTAAACACACATAGTATAATAGGTATTTATAACGCTAAGGGATATTATAAAATAATAGTGACATGCGGTTGTTGACATGAATTCCCTTTAAATAATATTGCATGGATTTATCAAAAAAATAACAGTTGATTACTTACAAGTCGTATGCTAATGAATTTTCTTTTGTTAACTAGTCACTTTCATGCATTAACTTTGAAATTGATTTTATTATGGAAATATATAATCATCATGACAATGTACATATTGTGAATCAGCATTTTTCAGTTTTGTTCAACAATGTGATAAATAAATCCATTCATTTTTTCAATTAGATTTTTTATATTTTAGATTTAGATATATCGCTCACTCCTTTCAAGAACGTCATAAATCAAAAAACTTGATTTTTCAGGAGAACGTTTCAAAAGTTTAAAAATATAATACAATGTATTAAAAATAAATATCAAGCCACTTATTGAACTTTTTACTGTGCAACAGATCTTTTTAGGTAAAACCTGAAGGTTTTTCTCCATTTGAAAAATATTTAATTTATTTAAAAAAAATAATTAAACAATGCCTTTTCTTCAAAATGCAAAAACAACATATTCTGCTCTGTGGCGGGTAAATATTAAGTTAAAAATATGCCTCTTTTGCTGGGATATAGTACCTTTTCTGGGCATTCCGATAACATGCATAATTGAAAATTGTAGATTTTTGATTTATGACGTTCTTGAAAGGAGTGAGCGATATGTATAATCAATATGAAGGCAGATGTAAAAATGAAGTATTTGCAGATTTACAAAATTATTAAGGATTCTTTAAATTTAATTATGTAAGATCCTTAAAGTGTATGTAATTGCACATTGCAAAAATCCACAATACATATTTTTGGTAAACCTTAAATATATTTTTTTATACATGTGTGTAAATATACAGGAACACTAGGTTGTTATTTATTAATTGAATAAATGATCATAGGAGCAAGATAAACAAGTCTCTACATAAGAAAGGTGGAAAAACAAAACAAATCAGGCCTATTTCAGAAATGGGTAGAAAGGAGCTAAATAATAAAAGATTACATTTACTATGTTATAAGAAGTCAAAATAATAATTTTTAATCACAAAGCATTAGCAGCATTACTTAAAGCGTTCTGTGTATGGAATGTTAGTTAATTAAGTGTTTTTTAGAATAAAATGACGTGTTAATTAATTAGTTTGCAATGTAATATGAATTGGGAGAGTATTAAATCTATTCCATGCGTTGAGAGATCAATAAAATACATACAATCAACCCGTAAACACATTACGCAAATATGCAAACATTTATTAAATTAATATTCTATAAGACTTCCATTATTATGCTCGAAACACTCTGGGTTAGGTTCAGTAATTTTATACAATATTTACAAAAGATTGAATAACACAGGTAACACCCGTTTACCATTCCAAGAAATCTTTGAGCAGTGTCGTTCTTCTTTTTTCCGCAATGTCCATTTGGTTTTGCAAATCTCCTTTGTCGGTTGTTTCAGCACGCTCGATCTTCCAAGATAAATTTTCTATTTCAGCTTCCAATTGTGCCTGTAAAGTAAATTACCAATTTGTAATATTTTCCATAATACAAACTACATAATAGCATCGTAAAAATGAATGGACATTTCATCAATCACACTAAACAATAAAACATTAAATAATTATAAATTTGATCCAGGATATAGTGGCCAGTGTATGTTATGAGCAAAACGTTCAGAAAGATATTATGAAACATGCATAATAATACCATTTAAACATTCAATACCAATTTACAATTTTCGGTATACAATTTTTTTTTTCTTCTCACTCAGAAGTTACAATTAAACTAATTAGTATACTAATTAGGGTCGTATACTAATCACAATTAACCGAAAACCCAATTCCGATCTATACAATATTTTTTGGCGTCTCGCGCTGTACCAAAAGTAAGAAAATAGAACGCTGAAGCGTCTCCCGCTCTCTACTGACAGTATTTAAAAGATGCTTTTAACTATTTCTCACAATGTGTTAAGATTTATAATGCATATAATGAGTTCATGTTTAAAACCTGCTGATATTCAAAGAGATCCTTGCGTGGGCCAGGATCCATGAAGTAGGCATACGGGTAAGTGTATTGCAGGGTGTAACGGCAGCGGGCAAGCAGAGAGGCTCCATCAAACAGCGGCTGCCAATCAATCCAAGTTCCTGATCCGCTTAGTACCTATCACAAAATAAAAATAAGTAGGTACATACTATCTATGAAAACTAGATAAATACAAGATGATTAAATCGAACCAATATAAAATGTATTACACTGATATCAATTGTTATAGTTAAAAGTAAAATCAAATGTAATATAGTTTCAAAACTGCCTACAAGTCAAGAAAATCCTAAAATCCCATTTCAAGAATGTCTTATATTAACACACTTTGGACAGGAAAGGTATTTCTACCCGTTCGGTCGATTGATGCTTAAGGACGGGAAGGATATTTTTACCATCTGCGCTGGCCTCATTTTAAAGTCAGAATTATCCGATGTTCTTCTATGAACATTATGTACCAATCTTTTTGCTATGGTTTTAACTACATATATGTACATAATTATCAAATCCCGTCGCTAGCGGTACGCGTAAAAAATACCCATCCGAAATAAGAAAATGCAATATTAGACACAAAATTTGGGCGCATTGATGCGTGAATCGAATGTCATTGAGTGATTGTCAAATCACTTTAAAAAATTTCATTAATTGATTCGGCAGTCACTTTGTGGTAAAACCTATCAATTTTTACTTAGTAAACACCACTATTTCTTAAAATCTACTGTGACACGAGTTTCGATGCATTCCACATCATTTACAGTGTTAGAAAATGATGCGGAATGCATCAAAATATGTGTCACAGTAGATTTAAAGAAAAAGTGGTATTTACTAAGTAAATTTTTTAATTAAAAATGGATTTTAAACATAAAAATAAAATAAAACAAACCTTTTGATTAATTCGGCATCTGAGCTGCTGAAGCGTCTGCTGTTCCAGCCGTAGAGACTTGGCGTGATTCTCCCACCTTTCATAATAATGTAAATATTTCTTCAAAGCCTCCCGAGCCTGTAAATTGTTCACATTCTATACAAGTTATGAGAAGAAATTATACATATTTGATTGAGACGCAAATTCCGAGTTCCGGAGGCGTTAAAAAAACGGGAAGAAAGATACCTGGGCGTGGTGCGAGTCGTGAGCGATGTTGGGATTTTCCCGATACCGGGAACACTCGTAATACTCTGAGCCGTGATTTCTCCACTCTCCCAAGCACATCCAGCAGAAGTCGTGACGACAAGCGTAACACTGCATGTGATTACATCCTCCGTTTTTCTCTATGCAAATCTGACAAGCTGGGCAGTCCTAAAAATCAAATAATTAATTAGAAAACACAGTATCTACAAAAAATCATAGATTTACTATTTAGGTACTTAAGGTCTTGATTTCTTTGTCCAAAATACATCAATAGTCATTGATTGTGATATATTTTCTCTTTTTTCATTAAAAAATATGTGTATGGAAGAAAAGTCTGTTAGAGAGGGTTTGAATATCTCTTCTTCCATATAAATGATAGATGAACCATCTATCGTTTACATGAAAGAAGAGATTGATAAAATGATCAGATGTGATAAAAAATGGAGTGCACATTAGTCAAGGGTGAATCATTCTAATATTGAAGCGCGTCTAGATAAGCGCTTAAGATTGTCTGTCAATAAACCAATTGTTAATTGTAATTGCCTTTGTTCACATTCATCCTGCCAAATGGCACTTCTAGTACATTACAAAGAACAACAGGGAGCATAATATTTTCCTTACCTTTGTATGAGCGCTGATGTAGTTGGCAGTTTCAGAGTCATCTGCACACTTGGTCAGCCAGCGCTTGATGAGTGAACAGTCGGCAGGAGCGTGAGGGGGCGCACCACACTTGAAGCACCACTGCACCCTACACCCCCCGCACGTGACTCGCCCTCCACGCAACCCCTTCCCCTGCACTACTACCTGAGAAATATATATATTGATTTTAAAAAAATTGGCCACCAGTACAGAATAAATTAATAAGACCTGTTGACAATTTTTTTGTAATTCTGAGAGTGTCAATATTAACCACCCTACCTTTGAGTTATTATCCAAAAAGTAGGTGAAAAATCATCAGGTTTTTTTTCATAAGATTTCTCTACAGCATAAGATGTCGCCGGATTTTTTTTTTTATGTCATCCTATTGGATATTTTTACAAATATATTTTGTATTGAAAGTAATATATCAATCAACATAATCTCGACATATTCCGCAAACATGCCAAAAATAGGTAGCCAGTGATGTTGACTTCGAAATTAATTCGACTTCGAAATTCGGCTAAACGTGCCGTATGACGTATTGGTATGTGTAGGGTGAGTAGGAACAATTTGACATATCACAAACGTTTCTGTGGGGTCGGTTATACTTTTTTGTACCTGAACATACGGGATACGGTTTGTTGCATTCAGGCGATAACATAGTGGGCGTATTATGTACGTTCATATGGGTAGGGTGGTTAAACAGGTAATGAATTACTTGAAAATGTGTTTTTAATACCTGACAGTTTGGACCGGGACAGTAACGGAGCTGAGGATGGCTTTTAACATAATCCTGGAAGCAGAATTGCTGATAGCGGTCCCTCAACGAGGGTTTGTGGACCAGAGCTAGCACAAAGTCTTCCGGGGCACAAACATCACAGTTGGAAGCCATACATCTTATACCAGTTGAAACTCCTGCAAATGATACCAATCACCTTTAGAGTTAAAGACAATGTAACTAAAAATTAACTAACGATTAATATTTAAAAACTTTCTTTTAGTTTATTTGAATAAAAGGATTTTAAATAACGTTTCAAATGTATTTTATAAGTCTATTTTTAAGATTCTAATGATGTTAAAAATAGAATAGTCTTCTAATTCATTATAATATGGGACAACAGAGAGCTTGCTTAGCATTCCCCACCAACCCACCTATCTGGCGTCTAGAATCATTACTTATCATTATTCTATTACAATTTTTACTCAAAAGCTAACAGTAGTCAAAAGTGCATATTGTAACATTAGTACTTTAGTACATTTGTATAAAGTAGGAAAAATATGTAAACACACATTTTCTACAAAAATTATGTATGAAGCATCTGACCCCTATCTGCACCCAATGGTGCATAGGGATGAATCCATCTAATCATTAGATTATCATTACAACATCTACAGCTGCATCCTGCACAGTTTCTGTGTTTTTAGATAAGTATTGAAAATTTAAAGGGCTTCATTTTATTTAAGGTACAATTTGGCATATATTTTAATTTTGTACATCTCAGGCATTTTTTCGTATGACCGATGAGTATTCCTCTTTATATGTAGAATGCCGACGTGTCGCATCTCTGAAGCGTGGTGCCCCACCTCTGAGGCTTTATATCTGCTTTATTTAACACTGATCTAATGGATGCGGTGTCAACTTGATTGTTGACTATATGAAAGCAAGATGATCAAGAGGAGAATATATTTGACAGGATACAGATGACGTAAGTCAAGAAGCCCAGGGTGAAGGACACTATTGCTATATGTGAAGGATGAACACTATTAATTGCGAGGATAATAAGAATAGCAGCAATGGCTAGGGTAATCTTACAAGCTTATGCAAGTTGGACAAACTTCCGCTAATGTGTACGAGTCCTCAAGGTTGAACACTATTAATCGAGAGGATAATGAGAATAGCAGCAATGACTAGTGTACTTATACAAGCTTATGCAAGTTGGACAAACTTCCGCTAATGTGTATAAGTCCTCAAGGTTGAACATTATTGATTGAGAGGATAATGAGAATAGCAGCAATGACTAATGTACTTATACAAGATTATGCAAGTTGGACAAACTTCCGGTAATGTGTAGGAGTCCTCAAGATTGAACACTATTAATCGAGAGGATAATGAGAAAAGCAGCAATGACTAGTGTACTTATACAAGCTTATGCAAGTTGGACAAACTTCCGCTAATGTGTATGAGTCCTCAAGGTTGAACACTATTAATCGAGAGGATAATGAGAATAGCAGCAATGACTAGTGTACTTATACAAGCTTATGCAAGTTGGACAAACTTCCGCTAATGTGTAGGAGTCCTCAAGATTGAACACTATTAATCGAGAGGATAATGAGAAAAGCAGCAATGACTAGTGTACTTATGCAAGATTATGCAAGTTGGACAAACTTCTGCTAATATGTACAAGTCCCTCAGAGTAATAAAACAGTGTACACATTTACCTTGCGTAATTTGAACTTCAAAGTGCATGGCCCAGCAGTCGTTGCAGAAGGAGTGTCCGCAGGCGAGGGCAGAGCGGCTGGCGGGGGTCGGGGTGGTGGCGCACACTGCGCACGCGCCCCCCGTCCCACCCGCTCCCGCCGCGCCCCCGGCAGCCGACTTCACGCGGCACATCACCAGGACCTCGGAGGCGTTCTCCTTGTACTTCTGGATCAGCTCTTGAGCGTTCCAGTGGTACGAATGGAGCATCACCTACCATGAGACATGTTATCCATAAACCAATAGAATGCCTCCAACCAAGAAAACAATAAACAGTAACTATTTTTTTTATATGGGTGTTGCATTTATTATTTACTTGCTTATTATGTACAAGGTTTTTTTTAAATTTATTTGGCAGTCACCCAGTGAAAGGATGTTTCTGCCCGTGTCAAGTATTATTTTTATTTACAAACAAAATAATAATAGAAAATAATAACACTTAATACAAAATTTTATAGTTTAAATGCGTTTAGCTTTATCATTTTAGAAATTATGACCGCAATTCTAGAATCAATTCTATTAGGTTCAGAAAGAAGGGTATGTACAAGGTTTATTGATCATTAAGTGGATTTTTGTTTCTTCTAAATTTAAAAAAATGTTTTATTTTAATCTGTTGGGAAAAGGAGGGATAATCTAGTGTGGGCTAATCAGGAACTTCTCAGCATTTGCTCATTGCTGGGGGGAAACCACGTAAAACTCCTCAGGAGAAGCAGGACTGGTGACTGTCATTAACAGACCTTCCGTTCCACTAGAAGAGGGTTCGGCTTTTGTGCCCTAGCCTGGTTTATGGTACCAATGTCCTTCACTATTTTTATCATGTATGATATTAAAAAAAAAACAATAACCATTTCAGGGCGCATAAATTCTGGATTGAAAAACTTTTGTCTATCAGATGATACTATATTTGTAAATGCGTGCTGTTTGGTATGGTTACCAGGATTTAATTACATTAAAAATGTATTCTCGAGGATATATTTATTTTTGTTTGCTTCCTAGTAATTCATTTTAATCAGTTATTAAACATGAATCAAAATGGAATGTGTTTTACTCCATTTTGTTTGCTGAGCAATTAATATTTGTACACAATGAGATACTAAGGATGTAACTACCTAATATTATTATGAATAGGGTTAAGGGTCAATATTTGAGAAAATCAGTTTTTAACTGGGTTTCCAAACAGCTGAAAATTTATCTGGATTTATAATTAATTTGTATAATTATTTTTAAAGTGCTAAAAATCTAGCATCTCAGTTGTTCCACAAAATATTGATAATGTTTTTATTTTCATACTATGAATGATAATAATATGTTGATTTTTCACAAAATAAGAAACCATCAGCAAATGACATTTATTTCAGATCCTTTCTGAAAAATGTCAATAAAAAAACACACCATTTTTTTTATATACAAAATGGAGACTATAAAAAAGTTTATTATATTCTGCTATTATCAATTTGAATTAAAAATTTCATTTTACATTCGGAGAGACAGGGATTGCACCTCCGCATGATGAGCTGTACATCCTCTATCCGTAACCAATTATCTTCCATTATAAATTAGATGTCTCTATTCCTAAATTAATTATCACTTTTGCTACAACATTTGTTACAATTTCCAATAACGCATAATGAAATTCAATTAATCCTAAATAAATGTTCAGCTGCGCTAATCATCGAAATTATATTAAATATCGAAATTATATTAAATATACAATATCTCGATAATAAACTAAAATGACCTTTAAATTTTTCTAATCGTTCTAGAAGTAAACAGTCCACAATAGGCAATCGTAAAGTTATAATAAACTTGATTAATCCTTGCATAAGTGTTCCAAGAGTATTTGATTGCATGAAATTAACATTTTATATTATTAAAAAAATAGAATATCCTTACCTTAGCGAGAGAAGGCGTGACATGTACGCTGTTGCTTAATAGTTCAATATATTCATTAAGCATTTTCTCAACTTCTTCTACAGTTAAACAAGTATATGGAAAATATTCGGGATCGGATCTACTAGGGTCTATAGTTTCTACGTCGCAATCATCCTGTCCGACATTATAATAGTCGTATTCATCGCACTCGTTATCTGAATACTCCATGTCAGAGTCGCCAGACATTGTTGTGAATTTTCGGAGATAATAAACACCAGCTCAATAATTTAGCTAAGAAATGGAGTGGTATGTTAATAAATCACTTTATTTAGGACATACTTGAAGGTTACTTCAAAATTTGCTTAAATACTAGACTAAATTAAGGAAATACGAGAAGTTATTATTTACGTTACAAGAGCAGCAAAACATACGTATTTCGACAACTTAGACCAATATAACCACAGACAAGTTAAATTAGTAGACGATATATATATGGAAACCATAGACAGCGTACACTTTATTTTTATGACTAAAATAAATAAGGTAGGTACTGTCGAATGGGTTATTGCCCACTCAGGTAACTTTGATTTTATACAAGGCTATACATATTGTATTTATATTATGTGGCATACAATATATTTGATCGTCAAGATAACCAAATAGATATTCTACTGGTTAAATATTTTTTTAAATATTTGGGTCGATTTTCAAAACAAACGCATGTTTATAATGGGAGAGTAATAATAATAATTTACTTTTATGGTTTTCATAAAAATTTATTTACTAATAAACATCGCACCTACTAGAGTACGTGTATAATAAATAATTCATTAGTATGAATACATTTCCCTAATTATGTTATTATAATAAGATAAGTGAGTACTATAGGAAAGACTATTTAAAATAACACAAATAATATTTATGGCTAGGTAATGGGTTTAAACTTATTTATATACCATTTATGGAAGTAATATACATAGTTTGCAAATTATGTTCAGTATCTGTGATGTAAAGAAACAAATAAACAAAGGAATTATTTTTACAACAAAAAAACTCTTAAACACTATAGAAGAGAAATATTAATATTTTAGAAAATTCAAATGATAGGTTTATTAAATTGTTTAAATACACACAAAGATGTTGAGCATATCAAAATTAATATATAGACTAAATACATACAATGTAATAATATATTTGACACTTCAAAATAATTAAAAATCATTTAACATTGTAAGAGTCAAAATAAAATATTCAGATGTTTAAAAACGTATTAAAATTTTTTGTTTTTTGTTGTTGCTCCAATGTAACAATTGTTAGAATTAATATAATACTTATAATTTATAAAATACAAATGAGCAAATTTGTCTAAAGTCAATTTCGTTAATCTTTTAAATGGAAGAAATTTAATAAAATACCAATGATTGCATTGATCAATAAATGGACGTTATTTAAAAAACATATTAAAATATTTTTCATAGTGGCTTTTAAACGCATGTCCATTAAATAAGCGTGTTATTCCTAATGTACAGTAACAACAATAAATTTTCTACTGACTCTAAACATTTATATACACAACCTAATTGAACGGAAATAAATTCTTTAAAGACGAAATATACCTACACAATAATATGGTATAATACTACAAATTTCAGTACTGATATTCATAATGCTTAAAACAAAATATTAATAAATGTAAAATGTCACTGAAGAACAATTTTATATTTTTGAAAATTTGGCAAAAATCAATTGATTTTTTATGAAAGTCCCAATATTTGGCATCAACAAAGTTTGGCTTTCTTGAGCATCTTCACAAATAATTTCTTATCAAGCTATATAAAATAAAACTATTAAAATACTCGAGATATGCATATTTCTACAGATGCATATTTTAATTCGTTGAGACTATTTTTAAGTTTATTAAATAAAGAATAAATATGGCAATGTTTACAAGATTTATGGCATAGTTATGGATTTAAAAAAAAAACATATGTACAAATAAAATAGATAGGCATAATTAAATGAAGTGGGATTTTAACGGTGGATTATATATTTAAATTAAATATGATTATTATCGTACTACGGGTAAAAAAGCTTCAAGTCAAAATCATATGTTTTAAACATTTAAAACATTGTATTTGATTAATAATAATGTAATTATTGTTACAATAACAATAATTAGTTGGATATATCCAATTCCGAGTGTTCCTCTCTCTAGGTGTATAAAATTTTAGTTAATGTCATTACATACTCTTTTGGTTTTTCACCAGTAATAGAACGTTTTATTTATTTTCTATTTTATACCAATGAAAACAAATTTTATACATAATATGTACTTATATTGGAAGATACGAGCATTTTATGCGACATTTTATGTACTCAAATGATAAAATATTATGGTGCTGCAATGGTTATTATTGTATATATATTCGGATATAAAAATATTATATAGATAACATTCAGCAAAAACTGTATTGACATTTACAAAATAATGTTAGATTTTTTTTATGAAAAGCTATGTGCACCACCGTAGAAAAAATATCTAAACAATTAATTATTTTAGGTGCATCATATTTAATTTACTAGGTATTGGAGTATTAATTTTTCAAATAAAACCATATCATGATTTTATTATTAATATCTCAAGATACAAGTAGATGAAGAAAAACTAGAAACCAGATCTCCATATTCTTCTTTATATATGTTGAGAAATGGAGAAAAGTGAAGCAAACCAAGAATACGTGATAAAAAATTTGGACATACTCAAAATATTGTGAAATCTATACTGATTTACTTATGTAAATATTTTTCTCTTGAAAATTCAACAGACATATTTATTATAGCGTAACATTTAGTTATTGTGCTGTATACGTTAAGTACGATAATTTAACTGACTAGTATAATATTATTTATTTATTTTCCCCTGTATATTTCGATGATTCTGTCTTGATCGACGTATTCGAAGATGTGTGGAGCATCCATCAATATTCCGACGGTGCCCGCAGTTGTGACGATAAAGAAGATGTATAACTGAAGTCTGTCGATTACCATGGCCACATATTTCCAATCTTCTCTTGTCTACGAAAAGAAAAAGAAAAATATTCATGGCTTGAAAAATAATTAAACTAAACAAATGTCTTATTGGGAAATTTAAAATACAGGAATCTATGCAATATAAAAAACTGCCTACTCAAGGACTATCTTATTTATCAGCAAATACAATTGAAATTTTATTTGATAATGTAATATTTTGCTCATGAAACATTTAAAAAAAAAAAATTTTAGTGAGTACATAAGTTGTTAACGTTGAGATTTTCTTTTTTTTTTGCGAGTGTTTTTGCCTAGAATTTTCAATCATGAATTACATGAAATTATAGTAACTTTAAACATAAAGAATAAATCCACTCACAAGTAGGCATAGGCTATGAAACTTATAAAGTTGAAGCCTGAGTAGGGACATGATAAACGGTGTTGCATAAGCCGTAGCTAGATTTCAGAGTCACTTGGACGTTAGGTAATTCAAAAAATTGAGATTTTTTTAATGATTGTTTAAAAAACTGCATCCAAATTGATGGCCATATTAGTTAAAATTAGTGTCATTGTGTTTTGTTGATTGGGATTAAACCAGGATATATCCACAAAGGGACTTTATTTATTTGACTAAATAGATAGACCGAAAGAGACCGGTAGTAGTCCCTGATCGTCTAAATTTCGTATATTCGAGTAAACATCCCAAATTAAGTCAAACAGCCGTGGTTCAAATTCCAAGAATAGACGTCAAACAATACTGTGGTTGTGGTTCTACTACTAATATGTTTGAAGGAAAAGTAAGTTGATTAGCTACCTGAATGTAGAGGTCCTCGTTTCTGAGATGCTCGGCGATGAACTCCACAGCTTCTGTGGCCTTGGCCGCCTCGGGGGACAGTAACAGCGAGTCGGAGCTCTCGGACTCCCGACGGCACCCCTCGGCTCCGAGAGCACCAGCCAAGTCCGAAGAGTTGACCTTGCGATTAACCTTGCAATTTGGATGATGCATATCTGACAACTCCATGACTTCCATTTTGCTGTAAACATTGTAAAAATTAACAAACCGCTGGCCAATTTACCATAATATTTATTTTACATAGTTCTGTATCGTCAGGACATTAAATGTCTAAATTAAGGGCAACGTGTTGCTTTTGCATGAAATAGATTTTTTTGAACGTTTGGACGGCTCAGTAATCATCAGACAGAATTAGAATGCGTATGCTAAGAATTGAATTATTAATCAATAAATCATCCATCTCCCTAGTCTTTTTCTTCTTATAATTTTGTTTCTAAATGAGCAAAAAGTACTTTAAACAAGATATCATCTCAATGAATATCTCGTATGGAATCTCAAATTAGTATCTCAATATTATTTGTTACCTAATATGTTTCGGCATTTCAGTTGGGGAACCGTATGAAGGATGCGGTGGCATTCCCATTCCCGGCATCTCCATCATCCAACGCAGACGTGTCTTACGAGGTCTCTTCATGAAGAGAATGGCAGGAAGATAGTGAAGGAATACACTTCGGATCCAGAGAGGCATCCTAAAAATAGTAACGGTGTAGTCAAACCTCGCTATGACGGTAAAGGTAGCATAAAAATAACTGGTAGGTTAAAAAGATACCTACCTGTGAGTCCTGGGACCCCTGAAGTTCCAGTTGATGATGATGACAGTGACGAGAATACTGACAGTATTCATGATGAAGGTGAAGAGGAGATACTTGGCAATAAGTGGAAGCACGAGGGAAGTGGGCGGAAGAATTTTCGATACAAGTAAAAGGAACACAACAAGTGAGAGCAAAATGCTAATACCCAATGTCACCTAAAATAATTGAACAGAATTAAAACCACATGAAAAATAGCAATGCCATTTGTAATAAAGAATATGGTTAATTTGTATGTCGTAAGTGCTTACCTTTTCTCCAGCTTCGGCTGGCAAATAGAAGACTAAGACGCAGAGGAATGAAATAAGAACGGTGGGAAGAATTAAATTGACAGTATAAAAGAGAGTCTTCCTCCTGATAATGATGTAAAACGTAATATCGGTTTCTGTGGGATGATTTCCTTCGTAAATATTCAGGTAGGCTGGAACCTCAATGATATCCCATGTTCCAGATTTCCAATAGTCAGATAAGTCGACGAAGTTTTTATTATTGTACAGAGCGAGAGATACTTGGTCTCCATTGAAGGTCCAGGAACCAAACTTCATAATGCACGTCTGCTGGTCGAATGGAAAGTATGTGACGTCTATAGTACAAGAACTCTGCAATCAAAATACTCATTATGTAGGAAAAAAGTTAATCAAATTGTTGCATTAAAAAATACATGTATACCATATATGTTTACAATTACCTGATAAATAGCAGGAGGCACCCAAAGTACTTCTCCCGTCGGGTATATCAAAACGTTAGACTTATATCGTACTTCATAATTTCCGTCAGCACTAGAAACAAAAGAAAAGATAAATGTACAAAGCTTTGGGATCTGGAAATGTGTCTATTCACCCTAAGCATGAGCTTATAATATTCATAATACTAATAATATCTTTCGGTAGAGTGGAAATATTGTACATGGATTTGTAAGTTTTCAGTTTGTTACTATTATATGTTCTACTTACTTATTGAAAAGCACAATATCGGGTTTCCAGACCTTATCAGGGGGAAGTCTCAACACACCGATACCCCCATAGTCAGTTTCATCCCACTGTAGCTGATAGTCGCTCCATACCAGACGAAGCCAAACGTTGGACTTCATAATCTGATTTTTTTCGTTCTAAAAGAAGAGCGCAATATAAGAATGACATTAAAAAGAACCAAATAAGAAACGGAAAATAAATTATTGATATTTTATATTTATTTCAATCGTTTATATTAAGAATATTACTATGATCACTTTGAATTCATATAATTATAAAAGAAAAAATAATAAATCGATTATTGACGCTCTACATATTTTCTTACCACGTTGATAAGTTGAACGAAAGCAAGTCCAAATCTGACGTCAACTTTTTGTGTCATATTTTGAACAGGACGAATAAGTTTATTATATCCTCTAAAAAGATCTCGCACCAAACGTTCTTCATCTTCAGACCCTCTCCCACCTAAAATAAAAATATCAAAGAATTAGTCATTATATAAATTACAGCAGTAGATTGTTAGGCAAACATGGAATAAAAAAACATGATTTTACGTATTCCGGGTCTGCAGATGTCTTACCATTTGTATCGGTATTTATATTTCATATTTTACATGACATATTTTCAGTACCATTGCGACCTGAGGATGATCCCTCTAATGTTAGTCGGAACCCTGACAATAAGTATATATATGTAGAAATACTAACGCCGTTACAATAAATTATTAACAATTTAACTCTATCAACATCTGAACAGCCGTGAAAACTAAGAAGTTAAAATCCCAAATAATATTTTAAAAATACTGGCTGGTAATTTCAGCAGATCTTATATGTACAAAAATGTAAATTTTATGAACTTTTTTCATTTATTTGATAGCGAATTAATAATATATTAAGTTTGAACGAATTGAGCCTTATTTGTATTTGAATAATTACATTAAACACCACCATTTAACCGGTGTATCTTCTGTATTTAATTTAAATTTAATGTTTTTAGTTTTGTTATGGAACTCTACCAATTAATTTAGACATAACAGGAATAAATGTTAAGAAAAAATACATATTTACATACTCCGACGGTTTTGTTAAAAAAATTCAAAATTTTAGAAAGAGTTCGTTGTTTTATATACCATATGTTCAAAAATTAATAATAAAACCTAATAGTAGTATCCAAATAAAACGCTAAGTTAATCTTCAAGTTAAGCCTCCAAAAAATTTTCTATCCATGTTTAGTGCACATTGTGGCCACTCAATTCGAATAGATGTGTCCTGAAAAGTGGGAGTGGCCTACTGAGAATAGTTCATTTGGTTACATGGAAATTTTATCATCCATTTTAGTCTAAGAAGGAGTATGACATTTTAAGCGAGACAAAGACAAAGAAATTAAGTAAATATTGGCATTTACAGCGTATGTCGTGCAGATAATTGACACAATAAGTTTAAATTGTCAAAATTAGAAAATGAAAGGTTATTATTTATTGTATTTCCAAGGATCGTTTTTCATTTTACTCGAACGCCGGATCGAAACGTGAAAACCGGTCACAAAAATATTTTGAAACTGGAAAATGCATATATTTCTAATGAATGTGACAAGATTTTGATGATAAAACGGTTACACTGTTCGCTGTGAATCTACACGAATGTATAATCATACGAGAGGAAAATATTTACAATTAAAGAGTACACACAAGGTTGCGATCTTCTTTATTGCGTTAAGAAGATGGAAATTGTTTAGTTATAGAAATATGATGGTGTCCTACCGTGGAGTAGGAGTAGGTGAAGGATGAGCGCGGGAAGCGAGCGCAGAGCTCTCGCCATGGTGGTCGGGCGGTGACTGGAAAATGGCCGAAAGGATTTCCAACACCACCATATGAAAAGATACAGCCCCAAAGTAGTATGGAAATGGGTAGCTAAAATGAGCGTTCGTTGGCAAAAGCAGCTATATAAATTTAACTAAATTTCATACTCCAGTGTTTTTTTTATTTTTATATTTTATTTTTGTTTTTTATTTTTATTTATATGGATTTTTACAGCCACTACAAAACAATATTCAACGACAATTAACAAATCTACAGCCAATTAAAAAAAATCCACCGATAATGTTATTCTTGTGAAAGTAATGTTGGTTGGGGTGAGTGTGTGTGTGTATTTATTGTTTCGGTATTTACTTTGCGGTAAGACATGTTTAAATTATAAATGAAACACTTGTTTTTTACCACTTAAGTATTATATTTTAACGACTTGTGTCGAAAGCTACATATGCTTCCATCTACGGGTTTGAATAGGAAATTAGTCTCATTAATTGACTCGGCAATAAATTTGTGGTGAAATCAATATTTAATTTAAGTTTTACTTAGTAAATATCACTATTTCTTAAAATCTATTGTGATACGTGTTTCGATGCATTCCACATCATCGTACCGTGTTTGAAAATGATGCGAATTGCATAGAAATATATGTCATAATAGATTTTTAAGTGATAGTGGTATTTACTAAGTAAAAATTAAATTAAAAAGGATACTAGTCGTTAAAATTACTCAAGTGGTAAAAAGGGAGAGTGTTATTTATAATTTAATCATGTGCCAATGTTGATTTTCTTTTAAGAAAATTTACTATCCTGCACATTTATTCCCGTAAACCTTATCAGTGATTTGCTCACAAAGGATTGTTCCCACTAACTATATTTAAAAGCCAGTTAACAAAAGTAACATTCTTGTAAAAAGTTCAAAATTGTATGCACCCTGCAATATACAACACCCACAATTGCTTTACCCCCTCTACTTGTGATTAATCGCTGTCATTAAATTTGAGGGGAATGAGTTTTCACCCCTACTAGCAAAGATCCTTATTCCTACGATACTTCCTGCCTTGTCATACATACCCTCTCCCTCGCGACGTGGCAGTGGTCCATTATCGACCGTAGCATATTCCAGACCTTGCAGTGAACGCTTTCGGTGGTATATTTTCAGCGCTGCGTTTATACCCAGATCGATCTGGCATCTTGATGATGAATTCTTCTTATTTTTTATAACAATTTGCCAAATGATAAAACATAACGGTTAAATATGTCCGTATATATGTACATATGAATATTATTTGGAAATGAAATTAATTTTAAAATTACAGATTTATTAATATATTTGTAAAGTTTTTGATATCCAGATTAATATTACATCGGTAACCAGACTAAATATATAAGTTTCTGGGTTAGAACCCACTCTACCACTATTTGATACATATTTTTGATAATGAGCCCTATAGGCTCACGAAAACAGTATGAAATTAAAATATTTATGTATTTAATAAAAACACATATATTATCCTTTTTTTATTTATTGTTTCGGCATTAACCTTGTGGTAAGACATGTTACAATGATTAAAGAAAACACTTCGTTTTTTACCACTTGAGTTTTATTATAGACTACATGTTTCAGAAGTTAAACTTCCATCATTCAGGTCTGTATAATAACATATAATAACATAGTATAGTCTGTATAATAACATAGTTATTATATAGACCTGAATGATGGAAGTTTAACTTCTGAAACATGTGGTCTATAATAAAACTTAAGTGGTAAAAAAACGAAGTGTTTTCTTTAATCATTATTATTCTTTTTGTATAAAAAAATCCTTCTTTTGAAATGCTATGTAGTTTTTTAAAACTAAATCACTTTTGAATAGAGCTTTATCGATGTTTCTAAAATACGAGTATATAACACAAAATACCCATATTACATAAAAATAATAAAGAATTGCTGTATTTTTTTAATGTTTTTTCAGTAATTTGTATAATCAAAAGTGATTTTTTTTTATAGAAAAATTTATCTGTTAATTATATACATTAATATATTTTAATTATTTAAATTAAAAAATCTATTTTATCATAATATGCACACAAAAAAGAAAAAAAAGGAAAGGAAATAAAGGAGTAAGAATTGGGAATGGAAAATAAAAGACATTTGTAAATATTCGCTTTATGTATTTAAATAAACAAAGTACAATCCATGGAGATAATGCATCTCGTTTCATCACAACGTTTTGCTTAAAATATTTTAGTATATTATTATTTACAGTCAATTTTTTATTTTTTCATTAATGGTTGTTTTTACGTGGGTTTTCAATTTAATAGTGTACTTATTTTTCGGAACAGCCCGTGATTCGTAGTATAATAAATAAATATTTTCGAGTTGTTACGAATGTTTAATGACATGCGTATATTTTTGGGTTTATAACATTCTTAGGTCTGTATATTAAAATGTTTATTTTTTTTAGACTAATTAATCGTTTTTGTTCAAATTTAGTGTTTAACAACTGTATATTATTTTATTAACATTTTTATTTTTAAATTTCTGATTTGTTTTATTATATTTTATACATGGCTATTCATTTGATGACGCTTTTGTTTCATTTTTATTTTGTTTTATTTCTCTCATAACGTATATATATATGAATTTCTTTTCTTTAAATTTATAACTCTACATACTTATGTAGTTATAAACTGGGCACTTATTTATTGTTTATCATAATATTGTAAATCTGATCAAATATGTATGTCAACGCAAATGTGGAATAAAATGATTTCATGATGTTGAAAATAAATGAATGAGAATTAAAATGTTTTTAGTAAGTTTTTTCCACATTTTTGTACCTTCTGCATTATTTTTTCTTAGTCACAAAAACTTTCAGATATTTACATAATTAAAAAAAATAACATCCTGTAAAGTTTCTTATACAATTAATTAAATAAATTTATGTGTTGAGAAGAAATTATGATTTTTATTTATTTTTTTAATCATCGTGAAATGTTTAAATCCGGAAAATTCTATTAAGTGAAATCATTTGTCATATATTGTTCCGAAATTTAATTATTAATTGAAGTATTCAATTTGTTATTTAAGAGATTTTGCATTTAACCTGCAGAAACATTGTGAAAATGTTTTTTTTTTTTGTAATAGAATTTCATTTTAGGGAATCTAGAAGTAATGTTTGTGTGAGTACGTAAGGAATTATGCTATTTCGAAAATATTCATTTACGCGTCTTAAATGTATATATTTCAGGAATTGTCAGCAAATACTATTCTGTAAATATTAATTTGATAAAATTGACTTTACGATAAATATGTTTTTAATATATATCTAATTTTGTAAATAGTTTTGAACAACACACATGGAAGAGCGAAGTGTTTATTTAATTTAAATAATTTCCACGAAGATTTAGGTGAAGACGTCGATAGGAAATGATAATTTTACACAATGGGAGTAAAGGTAAGTACGTATATTTTCCACAACACGGAATGATTACTGTTAATTGAGTGTTTCGCGACATTTTTAAACTTTAATAAACTGTATATATTATTTAAATAGTAATTATTAACAATAAGTATTGCTTGATTTATTATTCTTCAAACACAAATATATTTCAACAGTACCCAATATTATATACGAGTATAATGATCATCGTTTTCTTCGAAACAAAATTGAATGATATTGTATTATATTATTCATCGATTTGGCATTAACTTTGTGGAATGACATATTGATTTTTTATTAATAATTCAACACTTGTATTATACCACTTAATGAGTTTTATTACATTACACACAAATAAAATAAAACTAATGAAATAAAACTCATGAAGTGGTATAATACAAGTGTTTAATTATAAAATAAATATTGTATTATACCTTTTAACAGTGTATGGGCAAATATACGATATATCGAGGGAGCAAGTATCGGGTGAATTCGAACATTGCCGAAGATACATTTTTCACCATCTCAAACGGATTGTCGTTAATAATGAGACACTTTATACAATAAAATTTATAGAAACACAACAAATGACCGATGCATAGAGCGGGGCCGGCGGGAGGGGGGCGCGGCCGCGGGGTCCGCCGGGGCAACTTCCGGTTCCCGGTGGGCCGAGCGGCCGGGCCCGGGGCGCGCTGCCGGGCTCTAGACACGCCGTAAAGGGTCGCGTAAACTTAACGGCGGGAGGGGCCCGCGGGGGACGGGGAGGGTGCAACTTCCGGGACCGTCCCCGCCCCCGCGGGGCTCCCGAGACACTAACCTTCGTCTTAATCCTAATTTTTTTACAATAATACACAGTAAACCCCCCTATAACGTTGAAATACGGACAGCGTTATCGGAGAGAACGTTATAGGAGATATTTATTTTTAAATTGTATTTTAATTTAATACTGACTCACTTCAATCATTTCCGATGGTTAAAATATAAAAATACAATTTAAAACATAAATTCTCTTTAACGTTACCTCTCAAAACGCGGTGCGTATATAAACGTTACAGGGGATTTACTGTAATCGCCTAACGCTCGCGCGAAACGTTAAGGTTTCCGGTGATATATTTATTAATTAATGTTCTTATAGATTGCAAATCATAACTTAACAATTAACCGGTTTATCACAGAATCTTTATTTTATATGTATGTACGTACATATAAGGGCGTCCCTAGCGTCTCTCGTCTCTATACTATAATGAAGAGTGAAATCGGCTTTATTGTACGCGGGGTGTGGCATAACGAAGTACGTGGCGTGGCCAGGGCCGGGCCGGCGCCGCTAGGACACCATGATGTGCGGCGCAGACAGCAGCACCGCGAGGGTGGCTCCGATGGTGAATAGGGTAAAGATTATAAGGCACAGTCTGTCCACTACCATGGCGGCAAACTTCCAGTCACGGGACACGTACGAGTCCTCGTCTTCCTTCCGGAGCTGAAACAGGCCATGCGACGTCATTTATTATTTATATAATTAAAGTGTAAAGTGTATAAGATCGTGCGCTTGATATACTAGATACCACTCACCCCTTTTAACAATGTCATGTATCAAAAATCGTCAACTTTCAGTTGTGCATATTTTTGGAATGCCCAGAAAATGTACTATATCCCAGCGAAAGCGGCATATTTTTAACTGAATATTTACCCGCTACAGGGCAGAAAGTGTTGTTTTTGCACTTTGAAGAAAACATATTGTTTAATTATTTTTTTAACTATACTTAATATTTTTCAAAAATAGAAAAAAACCTTCAGGTTTTACTTAAAAAGATCTTTTGCACAGTAAAAAGTTTAATAAGTGGCTTGATATTTATTTTTAATACATTTGATTATATTCTCAAACTTTGAAAACGATCTCCTGAAAAATCAAGTTTTTTTTATTTATGGCATTGTTGAAAGGAGTAAGCGATACGTTGAACTTCCTTAGTCTATATAAGCATAATTCTATTAAAAATCATCGAACCCGCATCCTTGATTTAGTAATTTCTAACGAACCAAATAATTCCATTGTAAAATCTAATGATCCGCTATTTCCTGTGGATGATCATCATCCTCCTTTATATATTATTTATTGCGTGTCACATTAATTGCCCAAACTAGAAGCAATCTCTCTTAATTTAAAAAAGGGGATTTTGATGCTATAAATCTCCATTTCACAAATATTGATTGGTCATTTTTTTTTGACGTTAATATCGAACAATCAATATATAAACTCCATTGAATATTCTAAGAAACCATCAATTCTTATGTCCCAACCTTCAAAACCCTAAAACGAAGAGTATCCAACTTGGTTTACTAAAAGACCGTATAATTAATCAGTCGAAAGAAATTGCTACTTAAAACATTTCAAAAATGTTAACTTATATTTTTGTGTATTACTCAATATAAACGCGCTGCTCTTTATTGTTTTTATATTCAATTGTAAAAGTCCCTTGTGCCGTATGAATAAATAAATAAATTTATTTATTTTATCATTTCACATATATAGTTAAAAAAAACACATTGCTTTGCAAGAGAAGGTCTGTCAGGAAGCCTAGATGCTTCTGTATCAGCTCTGGGAATGCGGTGGGACAGCTTTAAACATACATAAGTCACATATTTAATATTCCCGATGAGAAATTTCCATTACTCATTTTGGGACATGATATTAAGGTTAAAAATACTGAAAAACAGATAAGAAAGTAACAAATAAGAAAACACAGGGCAAAATGTCATCGGAACATCTTTTCTGTGGCCGGCCTATTCCTCTCATGTCCCATGGTCTCCCATGAACCATATTTTCTAATAGGTACTTGAACCTCCGCTTCAGGTACCAGTCCAGGCTAATAATCAATAAATGTTGGAGTGAAAAAATAATTTATTTATGTATTTGACCCCTCCCCTGGGAATCGAATCCGGGACCTCCAGTAAGAAAGCCAAGAGTGCCGAGCATTACACTACGGAGGCGAACAATAATTTGGGTAGAGGCAATATATTGCAAGGACCTTACTCCAAACTAAATTTTGTTTATCGGCTTCGCATGCTTTTTATTATGTCCTCCGGCTTTAATATTTTTATAATTGAAGTATTGGTTTAGTCGGTCGGTTGGTAGATGATGCTCACCTGGTCTGTGATGTACCTAAGCTCCTTGAGGATGAGCGCCAGCTCGTAGTCCGCCCCTAGGCACGGCGGCGCCGGGGGGTCGGGCGGTCTGGCCACCGCATTTTCCTCACCAGCCCTGAAATGGAAACAGAGTTCAGATAAATATCTTTACTCATTAGCATATAGGTCTGCATTACAAAACGATTCATTCAAAACGGGGTGAGAAAATGTATCACATCGATGAGACTATGCGTATTATTTACTCGTATACGTTCTACTAGTATGCACTCGATATGATGTATTTAATTTGTTAATAAATTGAAACTGAAGAAACGATATAGTTTGTGTGCTTTTCTCTTTTGAACTCTATTATCCTGGAACATTTTTAGTAGACAAATACATATATCTTGGACAGAAGATAAAACTGGGCAAGAAGAATGAGACTGAGTTACCGAGAACCGCCCAAGTTTTCGGTGACTGAGAACCACTCAGATTTTTGACAAGCTCAAACAAATTTTGCAAAATAATGGAGATTCCGACCTGGTTCAAAAGAAAAGTGTATGAATTCTGCATAATGCCAGTGAACACATATGCACTAGAGACTATAGCTCTGACTAAGAAAAATGCAGAGAAGCTCAAGTGCACACAGCAATCTATGGAAAGATCCATGCTTGGTTTTCTCCGGATGGATAAAATAATAAAAAATGAAGATACCAGGAAAATAACCAAAATATAGGATATCATTTGCGATCACCAGATTGCGTGGCAAAACTCAAATGGCAATGGGCAGGACATATTGCAAGACAGGACACCACAAGATGGACCCCAAAATTTTTACAATGAAGACTTTGGGAGAGCGAAAGAAAAATCGGAAAACCCCAAAAGTTTTGGTTGACATAGTCGCTGTGGGGGTAGAAACTGGCTGCAAGGAGCAATCGACCGGAGGAAATGGAAAGAAGGGGAAGAGGCCTATATCCAGCAGTAGAGGACAGAGGCTCATAAAGAAGAAGAAATACACACTTGATATGATGCATTTAATGCGTTACTAAATTGAAACTGAAGAAATGACGTGGTTCGTGCGATTTCTCCTATGAACTCCACTATCCTGGCACATTTTGTAATGCGTTCTGCTGATATGCACTCGATATGATGCATTTGATTCGTATCTTAATTGAAACGGAAGAAATGACGTACCTGTATAGCGAGCGGTAGTAAGGCGCCCGGTGGTTGTTGCGGAAGTCGTCGTCTATGTCCAGCACGTTGGCCAGTAGCGACTTGGAGGAGCGCTCCCGCAGCTCGGCGTCCGGCGCGGGCGGCGGCTTGGGCGGCGCGCCCGCCTGGTCTGCGCTGCCGGGCCTGCTCATGCGCAGGATGCACGGCAGCCAGTACAGGAAGACCACACGAATCTGTCAACACAATTCACAATGTCCAAATACTTCTAAAAAACATCAGGGTAAGAGAAATATGCGAGAGAGAGAAGATGAGATGAGATCGCAGAATGCTTGGCAGACAGTACAGGAAAACCACACAAATCTGACGAAATAGCTCAAAATGCATTCACAATGTGCAATAACTTGTTCACAGATCTGGATTATCTCCGCTTAGGATTTATTTTATACATTTTTGACATCTCAACATAGATGAATAAGAATATGGAAGTTTGAAGACCACAAATACAATATTCACCAATTCTACCCATTATTGGAATGTTGCACGTGTGCAAAGTGGTCCGGCCTATTAATTTGAGTTGTATCTAACCTATGTTTTACAACAGTTTTTTTTATTTTTTTATTTTTTTATTCTTTGGATTTAACAGAACAGTTAAATCAATTCATTAACATTAACGAGTAACACAAAACTGGTATTTGTATCATTCCAGTTACAAAATTTTATATTTGCGAGTTAGTGAAAATACCTGGAAGAGGGACGGGAGGGAGGCAAAGGGGGAAACGGAAAGATCAAATCTCAAGTCAAAGACAAATTATATGACAATAGAGACACACTACGATATGAATGTCAACTTACAATGTATGCCACCTCTGTGCTGGCAATGTCGAGTAGAACATATCAAAATTTCCATATTCATCGTCGACCAATTTTGATGAACGATGAAGCGCTAAGGTGTTAGTTGTCCTGGTGATTCGATCGGAAGCTCTAAAGGTGGGCTGACTGGAGCATTTCGTCGTAACGTAACATTCGCGGCGAGCATCCGATTGTGGATGGAGCACTCGGAATGCTGTACTGACTATACGAATGCTCGCATCGTAACGTGTTACGTTACGACGAAATGACTCCGGTTAGTCCCCACCTTAAAACATATAAGTTCCAGCAATTCTGGCGAATTATCAGAAAATGCTTATCAGAAAATGCCCGGGTGAAATTAAATAAAATGAAAAAACTTACGCATTCACTCATTTCATGAGTGTCTGCATTCCTGTGATGGTAGTTGAGAATGAGAATGGTAGACACGACCGAAGAGGCGACCATGAACATGATGCAGTTGAAGTAGGTACCCAGCAAGGGCACGGCGTCAGAGGTGGCCGGCATCGTCTCGGCCACCATGTTGAGGAACACGGTGAGAGACAGAAGAATAGTCACGCCTGCAAATTGGACATCACACATGTAAATTAAATTCCTCTTAGAATCTGAAACTGAAGGTGCAATCACCCATACATTATAAATCTATTAAATAAGAACTGCTCCACTGATGGGGGCTGACCCCATCTCTAGGATGCGACTTTAGGGCGGAGAACCAGACTGTCCGGCACCCGTGGAGGAGTACCGCACCAAAATATACCTTCCTGGCTTTAAAAACCTTCACGAAACTACGTTAGGAGCGGTCAAGTTGATGAAGAGTCTGGATTTGCTTTTGTAACGCCGCCCAATGGCCTAGAAAACTCTGTACTTCTAGCCAAAGCCCATACGAAAAGTTAAAGTAAGTAAAAAAAAGAACTGACATGAAAGGAATCCAACTGTGCTGCATACAAGTATACGGGATATCATACATTTAAAAAAATGCAATACGAATATTTAATAATGCAAAATGGTGAACGTTACACAAGTATATAAAGTAATCACTCAAACCTCAGCCAAATAGCAGGTTGTGAGTTTTGGAATACTCACATACTTAAATAATACAGAAAACTATTGATTACGTAAAAGGGGATGTAAACGAATATTCCTGGCCGGTAAAAGATGTTTTTTAGGCATAATACCATAATAAAAGGCTTTAATACAAACTTTTTGACTATCTATGGCGGATCTATCAAAGTATCAGCCTGAAAAGTAAAAAATGTCCAAAGACATTTTTTTAGACAGTCTAAAGAAAGTTTCAGATGGGACTGGTTTAATTGTCACTTTCAAACTAACCAACAAATGACCGATGAATCAAAGTACCGATTACCGCAAGTAATTTCGTAATTTTACCGATTTACTGGAATAGCCATTTCCGGAAATTATGTATGGGCTAGATGCCAATAACTAGTGTTTTCTGCAGATACCTCTTTAATCGTTGTATTGTAGGTACTCGTATTTCAGAGCGCAGAACTTTAGAGATGTTGTTTCACAGCCAAATTCAACGCGACCTTAGTTTAAATTTATTCCACCCCTCTCGCTTTACATTCACAAGGAGTGCACGGGGGGTGAGCTGAAGCTAAGGGGTTATGAAATATCCCCGCACACGAGTATCTACTACCGAAATATTGAATGTTCAATACACGGAACTGAAGGCTCGACGAGACTAACATCAAGTGACAAAAGAATTTCGTATGTCATATATATTTTTAGATTTGATTGTAATGTATAATTTGGATTTTGCATTATATTTGGATAAGCCATATATTGTCAAAAAATTATTTGATGAACGAATTTATGGGTTAGACAAATGTTTTTTTCTATAAACTAATTACATACCTGTAACTATTTGAACCAATATTTGAGGCACAAAATTGGTGATTCTCGTTTTCAAACTTATGAAGTTACTTCCTTTAAAATCACTGTACGTATATTATTAATTATAATGTCGATTGGTTTCGAACCAATGTTAACCAACCCTCAAGATTAAAAATGAAAACCAAAAACTACATATTTACTTTTCAAGCAAATGTTTGGCAAGTAATAATATTTCGATATTTATAAAGTACATTTCGTTTACCCGAATTGACTTTATTACATTGATGTCTTAACACCTGAAGAAAAAAATGGAAGTCTGAGTATTAACATGGCTTACGACGTGTCTTAGGCTGGTTTCAGTGATCACTTTACACATGTGTAACATTTACCATTCTTCCAATGATTGTCAACCACAATACTCAATTTAAGAAGTTGTATTTATTATTTATCGAGACCTGGGAATCGACATCGCAGGAGGCTAATCCCTCTTAAAAACAGGCCACAAGGTCTATAACAAGATAAAGAAGAAGAAGAAGTATTTATTACTCAATTGACACCCTCTTTCAAATGATCTTTTTTCAATGACTTGATTTTATTCAATGTCGACAGATTAATTTTATCTTGGCTACTAATTTTCCCATGCTATTTGATATTTATTGAAATCTATGATATTTGCGGTATTAAGTTGATAGTATATAAATATTATTACACTTCAAAAGTTTAGCTTTTATACAAGTTCTAGTCGATTATTAGTTAGCCAAGGAATCATGCAATTAGTTTAATCTGAATGCAGTTCTGTTAAAGTTCAAGAGACATTACATCCATCCTTGTTCCAAAAAACAGTCGGCCATAAAACGGAATGGGCGAGCCAGCTCATATGATCACGTTGGTTCTTACGGGGTGCGGCATATACCTTACTGGAGCATTATATACTAGCTCCGGCGCAGGCTGCAAAGCTGATGCAATTGGAAGGCTGCCAAATAGCTTCTGTGTAATATTCCCACTGCAGCGGGGATTTCCGCGCACCGAGTGGTAATGACATATCCCAGCCAAAGCTTTTATATTGCATTCGAAAACGAACCGTAAAATTTTAGCAATTTTGAAAACGTCCGGTCTCTTTGATAATAAATCATTCTACCTTATATCGTGACCTTCTTAGAAATGAAAAAAGTTAACAATGGTTTTAATATTCAAAATAAAGTATTAACTTACATGTCCCGCTGACAGTGAAAGGGACTTTGAAGGCATTTTTATCTTTGATCCCGAAAAACTTTGCATGATTAATTAAATACCGATATATGTATGTGTACGTATGTATATTTATAAATACATTCTTATTTTAATCTTGTTACGAAACAAACATTCTTTAATCCCTCTCATTAATTTATCTCCTCTCATTTTCCTTCCTGCATATTCCATTTTATACCATACCCTTTTACTCCCACCCTCACACACACACACACACACACACACAAACACACACACACACACACACACACACACACACTCTTCTCTTTTTTTAATCTCTTAATGTTTCAACTGTAATTATAACATGAATGTGGAATTGTTTAGGCTTTAATTTTTTATTGTCAATGTAACTATTTATGTTAATCTAATGTAATGTTTATATTGTAATTTTTTTTCATGTAAAGCTGTACAACTCCCGAACAAATAAATAAATAAATAAACATTTAAAACAAGTTTTTTTTAATGGTTGGGTTCGAATAGAAACAAAGAAATTTGATGTCGGATCTGGGAATATGACGGGAGGTTTCAGAGCCAGTGGTGTTGTTTAAATGAATAAGTAAAGAACTTACCAAGAGAAAGTTTTTCCCCGGAATCGGGAGGCAGAGTGAAGCCCAGAAGGGCCATGGAAGCAATGAGAACACAGGGAACGATCAGGTTGAAGAAGTAATAGAGAGTCTTGCGCCTGATGACTATAGCGAACGTGATATCGATGTAGGGCTCGGGGCAGCAGTTGTAGTAGATCTCGTTCCTCTTACCTGGCACCCCTGCAAAATCCACCACAATAAGTATTTAAAGAAAAAAATACCCCTCTCCAACTCATTGGGCTGACTTCTATTTCGTTTCAATACTGTAATATAATTGTATTCAAGTTATTTCTTGAATGTTTTTCGCAGATACTTTGTGGCACATTTTATAAAAAAAAAAAACTTTGTTTTAACCACTATTTTATTTGTACACTTTATCCAACCAATGTTTTAAAATTTTGTACATAAACCCTGATGATGACAAGGTTCTTGTCGAAACCGGTTGGATAAATTGTACCAATGAAAAAGTGGTTAAAACAAAATTGTTTTATTTTATGAACTATTCAATATTTGTGGAAAAATGCTCATATTTGTGGAAAAAATGGAAATAAGATATAGGTTAATTTTTTTTTGTTTGTTTTATCCTCCTTCATGGTTAGCGTGTTTAGCATGTTTACATGTTGGAGGATGTTTACATGTTTACATGTAGCGTGTTTACATGTTGGAGGTCCCGGGTTTGATTCCCAGGAGGGGTTGTGAATTTAAATTTTAATGATTTTACACTCTAATATTGATTAAGTATTACCCTGGATTGGTCCCTGGAGCATCTTGCCTTGATATAAGTAACGATAAATAGAATTGTGTCAATATAATGCAGTATCCTATACACCATTGAATGAGGATAAGGATTAGAAGAACACATTTTTCATAAGGATTAGAAGAACACAAGTGAAATCTATGAATTATGGAGATATAAAGATTAAAAGTTTTAATTCCAAATATAAGGATGCATTGTGTGACGTAAGTTCATGTTTGTTGACTTGCGAACTAAGGGTTTCTGTACCGTTTACAAGGAACTCTCGTAAACTATATTCCTTTTAAGTATTTCGTACTTGGAGCAGATTTTACACTACTTTAACGACATTCGTATTTTGAGTCAAATTGACATATTTGTGTAAGCTTTAATTAAACACGAAGGCAAGATTTTCTCAAGTAAAATGTTTTTTTAATGCGAATTTTGTAGTTAAAAATTTAACCTCACCAAAAACACACATGCAATATATCCCCAATGAAGTAAAATGATTTTTTCAATAAGCGAATTTTCCAATTCAAAAATTGCGATTGGATGAATTTCTTTTTCGGATTCTCATAAATGCCAAATAATATTTAATATACGAGCATGTTAAATCTTATATTTCTTCTGTTGGGTAAAAATTGAAACAAATACAAAAATGTAATAAAGATTATGTACCAATGAGTTCCCATTCTCCGTTTGTAACAAAGCTGCTGATGTCTCCACCAGTTTCGTCTTGTAGTTGTAAATCCAACTAGAAAATATAATATATCTTAAAAAGATGAGATTTTAATTGACCTACTTGCTGAAATACAGAATACTGAAGGCAATATGACAATTCCTAAGTACAGTGGCAACGCCATTTTGAAAGAGCTTTATTTTACCACTGGAAAGAAAGTTTTTTTCCTCGTGGCAAAATTAGTAATTAAAATTATATGCAAGATTAAAAAAAGCAAAGTAATTCTTATAAACTTATATCGTCTATGTTCCACTGAATAAAAAAAATCCCTCTCCATCCTTAAACATCCTAAAGACACAAACACATACACATGTAATGTAAAATAGGTTCATATAAATCATTATACTGCACTCCATCATTATATGTATTTATAAGCAGTATGTTCTTTTAAGACAATACTTTTTCTAATTAAGTAGTGTTATCACATTTATTGTAAATGCAGTTAGTTGGTAGAATTCGTCTTTGATAATGTCTCGATAAGACGAAACGCGTCACATTATTATCATTGTATATTAAAATAAAAGTAGAATTCGATCCAATAATTTTGTTTTATCATGGATACATTTAAATAAAGAGCATTCACTTTAAAAGCTCTCTAAATGTCAAAGTTAAACGATTGATAAGCGAGCTCATTTACGCGCTCGCCTATCCGCACATACTCACCTGGAAACCATCGTAGGTCCAGCTGCCGAATTTCATTTCGCAGCGTTGGTCGTCAAAAGGGAACCAGGTGATGTCAATTTTGCAGGTGCTCTTGAAGATGCCCGGAGGGACGTACAGACAGGAGCCGTTGTTGCGCACCACCACGTTGGTCGGGTAGGTGCCGTCGAAACCCTCGTCAGCGCTGAAAGCAGGCAGGCACTTCATAAATCACTGTAGCTGAAGGGGTGAACTGCGGATTACTCGTCCATCCGTCATACCGACAATGAAACTGTCTGCTGAATACAGAGGATTGATTACTAATTTCATTTAGAAATGATCCCAGATATCGAACAAGCACGAATCATTTCGGGTGTTTAATTTTAATGTAATTTATTTATTTTCATCATTAATTGTACATAATTACTAATCGAAGATTATGGTAATGTACCCACACTGAGTTTTCCTGTGCCAAGGGGATATATATATATATATATATATATATACATATATATATATATATATATATATATACATAAATATATATATATATATATATATATATATATATATATATATATATATATATATATATATATATATATATATATATATATATATATATATACACATATATATACATATATATATATATATAAATATATATATATATATATATATATATATATATATATATATATATATATATATATATATATATATATATATATATACATATATCCTTTGATAAATGATTGCTCAAACTTACTAATGTTGTTTTTTAGATTTAAGTTTTGTGCTGACATTTTTACATGAATTTGAATTTTACAAATAAAATAAACAACAATTTTCATCTTTAATCACTTTTCTTGTTAAAAAATTTAAAAAAAAAACGATGCACTTGTGGTTTTATGTATTATATGACGGTATTTCATTGTCATTTTTCAGATTTTCATAAAATCCTTCACTCAATAAATTCATAAGATGATAAATTCACAAATGGTTTTCACCGATCGTAAATTGAGTTGCGTTGGATGTTTATAGCTCAAAAATATCAATATTTTACTGTATGAATTTTTGTCCATGAGAAAGCTTTGTTCGAAGCTAGTACCGCGTTTGCTCAGACTAAATAAAAAAGAACACATCGACGAATCAGAGCACTGTTTGGAGCTGTTGAGCAAAACAAAAGGATTTTTTCATGTTGTATGTGACAATGAATAAAACGAAGATCCATTAATACACCTCAGAGTCAAATCGGCACTCAGTTGAGTGGACAGCAACCGTCGAGACCCCTCCCCCCCAAGCGGTTCATCAATGCAAATATCAATAGTAAGGTAGGGATTTGGTGTCCGTTTCGGGATACACGCGGTACTTTATTCATCCATATCTTAAAAAATGTAAAAATATTATATGGTTTTATCAGTGCGTTTTGAAGGAATATTTGCTAAAAAACAAGCATAAATAAAAAAGTTTTATTAGATATCCTACAAACTTATTGAGTGATGTGTTTATTCGAAAAATATCCATTTTAGGGAAAAAAATCACATTTATTCAAGCAGAGAGTATCATTATTTAAAAAAAAATTAAACACTTGTAAAATATCACTTGTTGAGTTTTATTTCATTACGCTCCGCTAGATTCGAAAGCTATAGTTGCCTTCATCGACAGGTGAATAGCAAAACTTATATTCACGGAAATTTTTAATATTTAAATTTTCAGCTCTAATTTGAAAAAATTAGAGCTGAAATATATTGAATATTAAAATAATTGGTTAATATTGAAATAATTGGTTAAAATTTAAAATGGAAGCTAACGTAAAAGGGTTGGAGGTCGAAAAATCTGGATGTAGGTAAAAAAAGTTGTTTTTGATGAAAATAATTTCGAATGTACATAGTGATTCGATGTACGATATCAAAGAAAAAAAGTACTCAAAGCGTATATTTTTTCGTTGGAATCGCATCGTAAAATTCAGTATAATATTTATGTAGAGAATAATAAAAAAGATCTAAATCCGATTTCAGTCTTAGTATAGTATTCCTTTCGCAAACAAAGCTTGGATTGAAATAAAATTATATGGTTCCTTTGACGGTACGAAAAGAAATATGAGCGCCTAGTGTATCAGAAAGCGGAGCTACACTATTCTCAGGTTTTTCTGAATAAATTAATGTCGGCAGAAATGTACGAGGACAAGCCGAATGTCGAATAAAAGGTGAAATATGAATGTGTACCCTACCTATTGTACATGAGGACATCCGGTTTCCAGAGGCGGGCCGGCGGGATGCGTAAATCTTTAACGCCGCCGTAGTCGGAAGTGTTCCACCTCAAATTCATATCGTTCCACTCCTGGCGGGATAAAAGAAGAAAACAAATTGTGAACATAAAGGACACCCGAAACAATAAAATGAATTATAAATCGCGGGGAACAGGGAAGAAGAGTAATGAATTGGAGGAATGGATAACAATGGCGCTGACAATGCATAATTAAAAATGAAATTTATACAATCCCAACGAGGAATAATGCCAGAATTATAATATTTATTCTATTTCACGTATTTCGGTTTTAACGTAAAATGATTAGCTTCTATAATGTTATATTCACAAGATTCATAATATCATAAAATATAATTTTTGAAGACTTGTCAAAGAAATAAAAACCGAAAGAAAAGTAAACGGAGATAAAAAGTACTTTGGATTTTAAAAGCATTATTAACTTTGTGGTATGGAAACATATAACTCTCTATATCATTCATCATTTACTTTATATAATACGACCTGAAAAATCTACTTTACGACTCCCGGTTTCAGAATAATCATACCCTCATCAGGTCAACTCGTTGAAGTAGAATTTAAGTACAGTTTTTGAATGGTATTACACAAAGTGAACGATGAATGAAAAGGAGAATGTTGTACACGGTTAAATTTAAACGTTCATCCATACACGAAAGTGTATTCAAATACGATTTCAGTTAGTCTGGGTTGTAAAATACAGTTATTATAAAGTATAAATTTATATTTTTTGGCGCTCAAACTATTCTTAACGATTACTCAAAAGATTTTTGGAGTTTAATTTATCATAGATTATTGGTAATATATTTGTTTTATTTTTTACATTGAGAGTATTGAAATATTGTGTTTATGTCCACCTCCTGCTAGAGGTCCTGGGTTCCATTCCAGGGGGATCTTTATAAATATTAGTGATAAATATTAGTGAATTTACACTCAATATTTAGTGAATATCACCCTTGACAGCACTGAAAACCTTGCCTTACACAATTGACGATTAAGTTTAAAAAGTGTCAGCCGGTACAGTGCCCTGTGCAAAATTGTGGATTAAAAAATAATCTGAATTGAAAAGAAAATATATATAACTAATAAAATATATGTAACAGGCAATTGAAATTGAGTTATTTTGTTTATTAATTTAATTATTACTTACCAGTTTGAGCCAGATGTTAGTTATCAGCAACTGATTCTTCTCGTCCTAAAAATAATTTTAAATGTTAAAAAAATCCATGGATACGAAAAAACCTGTATTAAAATGCATAACAGTGCCAGCTCGCTAATCGGAACGCTCCGTAATCCGAAACGCGCTGTTATCCGAATGATTTCGTTCCTCTGTTGATGGCGAGCTGTTGATGCCAGTTTCAAAAATTCCACTTTCTGATGCCTTGAAAGCTTTCAACATGGCCATCAACTGGGCTGTAGAAGTCGTCCAGAACACTGAGGAATTGATGGTTTTGAGATGAATGCGTGATTTAGCCCATGAACACCAGTAAGGCTCGTTTGTTTAAAAGAAAATATAAAATTTTTTAAACTAAAATAAATATGTAATTTTTTTTAATTTAAGTACCTAAATAAAAATGTATTTTCATAAACCGAAATTTCTTTTGTCTCTCTCATTTTTTTCAAAACACTCGGTAATCTGAATTTAATCTGTTTAGTCTACTTAACGATGTACGTTTGGACTAGCGAGCTGGCACTGTATTACAAGTTTGTAATATTTTCCATTCTAGAATATTAGATCATTTTCTTTTTTTTTCCTCCTAATGTTAAAATCAATTTTCTTAGTGTCAAATCGCTTTCGATAAAACGAAAAACTTTCTCGAAGAAAATAATAATTGTGATCCGATAACGTACAGTATATTTGAAAGTATTTTCCGAAAGTTATGAAGCCTTATGTCATTTACATAGGAACGAGCATACATCAAACTGAATGGCGCATTCCGAACAAATATTTTCCCTCGAGTTCTTTATTTTTCTGACATCTCATTCTCTCTCACGGTACTACATACGAGTATATGGGGGAAATGAGGAAAGGGAAATTGAAAAAATGAAAGAATGTTCGCCGAAGTATTTCGGTGAATGGTCATAAATAAAGGAAAAATAAGAATATCTTGAAATTTATTCACTTTGAAACTATATACAATAATATGTTAGCGCTTTCTTGTTTTTTTTCCTTTGAAAATATTGTTGATAAAAAAAAAGATATTATTTATTTTTATGTCGGCTGTCGATGTTGCCTTTATATCGGAGTGGTGGTATGATCGTAAAGGCTGCCTGAACATATGCGTCAAATCAAGATAAACGCATTGCATAATCAAATGTAAGGAGGCTGGACATTTTGTCGACGGACAGTTCGTCATTAAACTATTGTTGCACAATTATGTGCACAAATTATTTTTCATATTCTGCATTTTTCTCTGTTACTTCAAAATCATTGAAAACAACTGGTTGGAAAAAAATTAGCAGTAGCAGAATATACGTTTCAGATAATTTAGTTACAATAGGTAAAGATAGGTTGGATTTTCTAATTCAGTGCCTAGTGCACCATTGGGTGTAGTGGAAGAAAAATAAGACGATAGATTAATTTTTTATAGTTTAAAACGTATTGGAATTTTTGTATAAACATACATGAAATAACAATAACATTTAGGATTTTTGGTAAGGGAATATAATTATTTATGAGTAATTTAATGTTTTAGAATTTAATAAACCCTGATGATGACAAGGTTCTTGTTGAAACCGGTAGGTTAAAGTGTATTAATAATAAAAAAAGTGGTTAAAACAAAGTTGTTTAATTTTATAAAGTTTATTTTTGAAATAACTTGAAATGAATATCGATAACTCGGTGAAATGCAAACCCTAAGCAAACCCTAAGCAAAAAAGAATTAAGGCACAAAATAAGATAAACTGCTTCTTTAAACCCAGGTAACATTTGACACGATTGAATTTTTTGCTTAAAATATAGTTCTTGTATTGAAGAAAAGGTTTTCTTCGAAATAAATATGTGGTTTTGAAAATAAGTGTTATTGAAATGTAAGGAGTTAAAAAAGTGATAAATATGTTTTTTTCTTTAAAAAAATCGAATTCCCTTTTACAAAAATAAGCATTTCATAAAATATTTATTTAATATTGGAAGAAAAGGTTTATTTTTTAACTTACAATATTAATATTTTATTTATTGTTTCGGCATTAACTTTGTGGTAAGACATGTTACAATGATTAAAGAAAACACTTCGTTTTTTACCACTTGAGTTTTATTATAGACTACATGTTTCAGAAGTTAAACTTCCATCATTCAGGTCTGTATAATAACTAAAATATAAAATATAAAATTGTTCTATAAATAAGGAGAGGGGAAAGTAAGGGGAAGGGGTTAGTCAAGGAACGGAGTTTGAAAACAAAGGAAAAATGGAAAGCAATGGCGAAGAATTTTGAAACAATATATTATTTAATAAATTATTATTAGAATTCAGGTTTTTTTGTATTTCTAAATTTTCAAGATAATTCATAATTTGGCCTTTATATGGAACAAGGTGTAATAATTTTAATTTATGAGAGTGAAATGAGTGATTAGTATCTATTATATGATTTAAATCATATAATAGATATGTTACGGACAGATCGCACACCCCGTGCGGCGGCCCTGAAAAGGAATTCTAGGCGTCCGGCGGCGGGCGAGACGGTCGCCCGTCGGGCCGCGGCCCGAAGAAGGGCCTCTAGGAATTTGTATAGATTTATATGGCTTCGGCACCATTTGTATAAAAAAATGTATTAGAGATAAGGAAATATGTTAAATGCGCCTAGATATTACGGATACTGTATAGAATAAATATGATAATTACGGATATTGTATGGAATAAGTGTGTCTTGAATGTAATAACGAATTGTTGTACTGTTGTAAAGGCACCGGTACGGTATAAAAGTGTAGCCCGTCCGGTGCCCCTTAGAGAGAGACAGAGATATGGCTGTCTCTCTCCCCCGGCCGCTGATTGGCTGTACTTTCCCACTGTCGGGCGGTACGCGATCACGGCCGGGTATATAGAGGGCGCATTTTCCGATAGTAAATTAGTTCTGGTGTGACTGTTGAAACCTGTGATCATCTCTCCGCTCCCGCTCCTTGGACGACTCGCCGCGCCGCCAGCCTGGACCGTTTCGCCTCATTGTACCGATTCACGGACCAGTTTCGGAAAGCCCTTATGAGGGCTATTGAGGTTGACTTGTCGGTCCAGTGCCTGCTCTTCCCGGCTCATACATCTAGTCACCTCCGTCCGTATCCAGCTTACAACTCGGTACGGCGGGGCCGTCTGGAACGTCACCCCTTACAACGGTGGCAAGTTGGTAGATTCCGAGTGAAGGCCAGGCGTGTACATTTTTGAGAGTCATCGCACGTAACCCACGCCGGTTACAAGATACTAATCACTCATTTCACTCTCATAAATTAAAATTATTACACCTTGTTCCATATAAAGGCCAAATTATGAATTATCTTGAAAATTTAGAAATACAAAAAAACCTGATTTCTAATAATAATTTATTAAATAATATATTGTTTCAAAATTCTTCGCCATTGCTTTCCATTTTTCCTTTGTTTTCAAACTCCGTTCCTTGACTAACCCCTTCCCCTTACTTTCCCCTCTCCTTATTTATAGAACAATTTTATATTTTATATTTTAGTTATTATACAGACCTGAATGATGGAAGTTTAACTTCTGAAACATGTAATCTATAATAAAACTCAAGTGGTAAAAAACCAAGTGTTTTCTTTAATCATTACAATATTAATTATTAAGAAAAGGTAAAGGCAGACTTTGTTATTTTAGTTGTAATATTAATTGAATTCCCGGAGCGCAGAGGCACTTTTACCCCTTAATAGTGTAAACTAAACATGCGTTTAATCAACGCCCATATGCAGTATACGATTTCAGTGAACATATTCGAGGCGCGTGTGCAGGTAGGGTGCGTAAACTCACCACATCGATGATCTGCATGAGCGTGAGGCCGAAGGAGAGCTGAAGCGGGTCGCTCTCGTTGACCACCGGCCGCTCCAGTACATTGTAGTGGTCCAGCAGGCTATGCAGTAGGCGCTTCTCGTGTATCCCACCCCGGACACCTGACAACACAAAATCACGTAATCAGTTGATTCATCAATCTAAAAACGAGAAAACAAGAATAAACAAATTGTGGATTTTTTTGGAAAAATTTCCTATTTGTATTGTAACGTCCGCCTCCATAGTGTAATGGTCAGCACGTTCGGCTACCGTTCTGGAGGTCCCAGGTTCGATTCCCAGGGGGGGTCAAATAAATATAAGTGATTTTTTCACTGTAATATTTATTCAATATTACCCTGGACTGGTACCTAAAGCGGAGGGCTGATCACCTTTCCTTCATGTGTAAACGATCAAGATAACACTGCGTTTATACGACACAGTGCCCTATGCACCATTGGGGTGCGGATAAGGGTTTTTTTTATTATTGTACGAGTATGTGTACAGTTGGGAGTTAGATTCATTGGGGTTTATTGATATTTGTACATATCGCTCACTCCTTTCAACAACGTCACATATCAAAACACTTGATCGTTTTTAAAGTTTTAAAATATTATAAAATGTATTAAAAATAAATATCAAGTCACTTATTGAACTTTTTACTGTGCAACAGATCTTTTTACGTAAAACCTGAAGGTTTTTTTCTCCATTTCAAAAATATTTAGTATATTTAAAACAATAATTAAACAATACCTTTTTTACAAAATGCAAAAACAACACTTTTTACCATGTAGAGGGTAAATATTAAGCTAAAAATATGGCGCTTTTGCTGTGAAAATGACATTTTCTGGGCATTCTGAAAACATACACAACTGAAAATTGACGATTTTTGATATACGAGTATGATGTTGTTGAAAGGAGTGAGCGATATGCGTCTTATTATTGAACCTTTTCTCCGTTAATATTCATATAAGTTGATTTAAGATAATTTAAGTATTTGTTACCCTTTTTTAAAGTATTGTACTGACATATCTTGGTGGAACTGCATTTTATAATATGCAATGAAACAACTAATATATAGTTTATAAATGTGAAGAAAAAAATGTATGTATTTATTACCCGTTAGATATTTTTAGATTTCGACTTATTGCACTGGTTAGAGCATTTGGTACCGTACTGGATTCGATTTCCGTGGATTAAAATACAAATTAAAGAGATTTTTCACTCCATTATTAATGAAATATG